>NC_091127.1:138424942-138724942 GCF_040183065.1 Periplaneta americana
TTATTTAATCAAATTGAAGATATTAACACGTTTCTAATTTTCTTGTTATATGTTAGTGGGTTACATGTTAGAAGTTCTGGGTGTAATTTAGTTAAAGCATTGTACAACCGAGGGCCAAAATTAATGCTATGCTTTAGACGAGCAGATGTGAGACATTTAGGTTCTACTAATGTTGAATTAATATTTCGTCTTGTGTCATAATTGTGTGTCTGTAATACAAACTTATTACGATTTTTATGATAAAATTTTAACAGCGTATACTTATAAATTTGTTCAATATTAAATACATTAAATTCAGAATAAATTAATTTAGTTGGATAATCGAAACATTTCTTCAAACAAATTTTAATTATTCGTTTTTGTAGTAAATTTAACGGACTAAGATTAATTTTTGTACTTCCACCCCAAACAATTATAGCATATTGAATGATAGACTGAATAATAGCCAAATAAACATTTCGTAGAACTCTAATGGGTAAGTAGCAGCGAAGATTAACAAACTTCTTAATTAGAACTTCTCTTAAGGGACACGATCTTTGGGAAGACCATGCAAGAGATGGAAGGAGGGCGTAACAGATAAGTAGGGTCAACAAGAAGAAGGATGATCACAAACTTACAGATCTACATTTTGTTTGTTGTATTCTTAAAGAAAAATAAACATCATTTTACAAACAGCTCTAATAAGAGTCGCGCCTGTAGCATAATGACTGAGGGATTTTACATAAGATATATTATTTAGAAATCGCCACGTCGACTTCTTGTATGAAAATTTATTCAAGCTTCAGTTAGAATTTTATCCCAGCAGACTGCGGCATTATAAATCCCGTGGGGAAACTGATATTATAATTACTTGCGATACGATTAAAGTTTTCACCATTTTCAATTCGACCCATAACTTGAAGTTTTTGTTGCATGCTTGAAAATGTCCGCTCGACTGACATTTCTTACCGCCTGTGATATGCTCGGTGCCAGTGCCTGAACTGAGCTGGCATCATTATTGTTTAATAAGCCATGGTACACTTAACTACCGAATCACAGAATTGGAGTTGTATTGTAGTACTATGGATCTTCCGTTCAAAATAATAATAATAATAATAATAATAATAATAATAATAATAATAATAATAATAATACTTACTGGCTTTTAAGGGACCTGGAGGTTCATTGCCGCCCTCACATAAGCCCACCATCTGTCCCTAACCTGAGCAAGATTAATCCATTCTCTATCATCATATTCCACCTCCCTCAAAACCATTTTAATATTATCTTCCCACCTACGTCTTGGTCTCCCTAAAGGTCTTTTTCCCTCTGGCCTCCCAACTAACACTCTATATGCATTTCTGGATTCGCCCATACGTGCTACATGCCCTGCCCATCTCAAACGTCTGGATTTAATGTTCCTAATTATGTCAGGAGAAGAATACAATGCATGCAGTTCTGTGTTGTGTAACTTTCTCCATTCTCCTGTAACTTCATCCCTCTTAGCCCCAAATATTTCCCTAAGCAACTTATTCTCAAACACCCTGATCCTATGTTCCTCTCTCAAAGTGAGAGTCCAAGTTTCACAACCATACAGAACAAGCGGTAATATAATTGTTTTATAAATTCTAACTTTCAGATTTTTCGACAGCAGATTGGATGATAAAAGATTCTCAACCGAATAATAACAGGCATTTCCCATATTTATTGTGTGTTTAATTTCCTCCCGAATATAATTTATATTTGTTACTGTTGTTCCCAGATATTTGAACTTCTCCACCTCTTCAAAAGATAAATTTCCAATTGTTATATTTCCATTGCGTACAATATTCTCGTCACGAGACACAATCGTATACTTTGTCTTTTCGGGATTTGCTTCCAAGCCTATTTCTTTACTTGCTTCCAGTAAAATTCCCGTGTTTTCCTTAATCGTTTGTGGATTTTCTCCTAATATATTCACGTCATCCGCATAGACAAGCAGCTGATGTAACCCTAATGTGGTCGTGCCAGAGAATCAGTCCCATTCCGAGGCTTATTTGAAGGATTCGTAACAAGCTGTTTTTTACGGTGATGGGGCGTTAGCCCTTCGCCCAACCCCCAAGCTGGAGGACCATCTCTCATTTGCTGTCCGCGACTGCTCATTCAATATATTCACAGCTACCCTCCATATCTGGAGGCAGTCTCCTCGATCCGCAACCTGAGGACAATAATAATAATAATAATAATAATAATAATAATAATAATAATAATAATAATAATAATAATAATAAGGGTGTTTACTTCTTTTAGTTTATTGTTAAATTAATTACAGACTTTATAACTTTCATGCATTAGTGAGTTATACGTAGTTAGTTCACGACTTCCGCTCTCTCGAGTTGACACAATGATTTCCGTGATTTGAAGGTGATCACATGACTTTCATCTTTAATGTTATGTTTTCGACTCATTATTATTATTATTATTATTATTATTATTATTATTATTATTATTATTATTATTATTGTTATTGTTATTATTATTACTATTATTATTTTTATTGTAAGATCTATTAAATGAATTATAAAAACCAATTCTTTAGGTTTTCCTGCCATAATGTGGTATGGCTTAGCCCTTATACAGAGTGTTTCCGGGCTAGTGTAACAAACTTTCAGGTATGATGGGGAAGGGCACATTTATCAATTTGAGATAAGGAACCCTGGTACGGAAATGACCTAGTTGAAAGTTATAAGCAAAAATAATTGTGTGTAAATGGAATAATTTTATTTCTCTGTACACCTTATTTATGTGTATTAATCACTACATCTTACACATACTGTATTCGTCTGACGTTCTTTACGTTGTCTACTTACAGTATTCCATTCACTGCTCTATCTGAAGGATGGGAACAGGAAACTACACTAAAGCAATGGAGATAGCGTAATGTGTAACGGACATGGTAGGTACTGATATGGATGTCTGTAGACAGCAGTGTATGTGTAAAAGTTGCAGTGTCCAGTCGACCGGTCCTAGTGAAGTGGAGGAGTACACAAGAGCGGAATAAGCAGACCTGATTTTCGAATACGGATGAGCCAATGGGAACAGTAGACAAGCTCACAGATTGTATCGGGGAAAGTACCCACGTAGGAGACTCATACCATATTTCCACAATGTTCCAAAGGTTAAGAGAAGGAGGGTATGTTTTTCGAAATTACAATTCCATTTCCACACAACTAGTTTTGCTTATAACTTTTAACTCAGTCATTTCCGGACCAGGGTTCCTGATCTCAAATTGATACATGTGCCCTTCCCCATCATCCCTGAAAGTTTGTAACACCAGCCCGAAAACACCCTGTATATGTAAGTGAAATAAAATTGAAATACCACCAGTCTATTCTGATACGATAATTCTCTAGTTACAATATTTTTTTATTCTTCAAGTTATTATATATAGGCTTACATTTAATTGAAATATTTAAACATTCGTTGAATCTCGTATAAAAGTGACGTAATATTGAATACTGTAGTCCTATCCCTATATGACATTGTACTGTGTATTCTCGGAACACAAGGATGGGGTTCTTTGAGGAAGCGCACTTTGAAATTTGTCTTCGCTCCTTATGAATTGCGATGTTTTTTCTTTTGATATACTTGTGATTAAACGTCTCGTTACCAAGGCAACACGATGACATCATCTCCGGAGTTATGAATTACACGACGTAATGTTGATGAATGGCGTTCGCCCTCTATTACAACTCATTAACAGAATTCCCTCGCGAAGAAACGGCGTAATTCCTAATTCATGGGACAGAGGGCACCGCCGCTTGTTTTCTCATTAATTTCAGAGCTGCAGGATTCCACTTCCTTCCTGTTCAAATTACCTCTGAAATGAAAGCTCAAAAACTAGGAGGACGTTCATCTGGTTTCGTTAAAGTGGCGGATTTAGAGACGACGGTTTAATTTTTGAGCAAATAATTTTGTCTAGAGACTGTGGCTCTTTACTGCCCGTAAGTATTTCGATGAAATTTCCAAATAAAGATTCAGATATTGATTATGAACAAATATGGTAAAAGATCAAATACAATTCCGACAATTGTATGGTCTAGTGAAGGAGGAAATAAATTAAATACCGCTATGTTGATATTGCAATATATTGCAAACCTAATTTCTATAAAGGATATATATAGCAGAAAATATATTGATATGTCGAACGATTATCGATATATCGCTATTCCATAAGCAAATTGCATTTTAAAGCGTACATTTACTGTAGGCCTATTACAATAAAATTACTTAAATATTAATATTTCTTTTTACCATTGAAATTAACATCATAACAGTCAAAAGCATTAATGTAAAATTGTAACAATGAACAATACATTTTCAATACCATATGATGTAGGTCCTAACCTAAATCAAAATTATGGTGGAGGCAAGGGAGTTTAAATGATATAGTGGGAAAGAGTTAAGTGAACTTTACATGGTTGAATATATTGGAACACGATTCAGTTATTCTAATGTTATATAGGATTCAATCCAAGACACAGATATAATGCTCTTTTCTACATAAAAACGTAACAATTTTTTTATGTAAGTAAACAGAACTTCTAATTATTTTTAAATGCAAGTAAGCATATTTAGAATATTACAAGCTTTAACAAACCTCACAGTGGATTTGATACAATCCTTCTATAGTAAGTTCCCATTGAAAGTTATTGTTACACTCAAACATTCCAAACAACAATGGTGATGATTGTAGGGATAGAATTTTTATCCACTAAAAGATATAATAAGAAAACAATGTCAGCACTAGGTTGTGCATAGAAATGATAGACGTAAACAAATGTCACATCGGTATTAAATCCATGTTCCGCTAAACTGGAGAATTCTCACGGTATCTTTGAACCGTGCCGTTACGTTTAGCACCAAATTTAAGTAAATACACAATCTTGCCAACATAAGAACACGACGTTGGTGTGTGGCGTCGTTGGAGGGAGAAATTTGTTTCTTTTCTCTCTCTACCTCCTTCGTTCTGAACATTACTGAGAGATAGCACCACTGTTAGCTACAAGATATATTTGCGCAAATATATTGAAGTAGATTACGTGACCTATTACGTGACTTAGATGAGAGTCTCGAGACAAAACAGTTTTGCTATATTTCTTTTTTTATTAAATGTTAAGCACAGGAATGCCATTTCGTAATTTTATTTAAGAAACAAGCCAAACAAATTATTTTTGCATTAAAACCGGATGCTCCCTGTACCAAATTATCGTATTTTATAATTGTTTGAATACAACAGAAGCCAGAAGTCTTGCACTTGACTAATTCAGTGAATTATTTAAGAATATAGTCGCGAATTTTACTACCACCATTTCGATTGTGTTTTGTTTGGCACGGCTCGGTACGGCCCGGTGACTAGTGGGCAGCGAGTAACGTCGACTGTCGACATTGCTCTGCCGTGGGTATTATCCAGTTGTTCCCCTTGTTTCTCTTTCCATTTCAGAATATATATAAATAAACGTTTTGATACCCGTTTTGAGGTCACACGGTTCCCTTTCAGGATAGGTGTTGCTCTCCTGCCTTGGAGAACATTAATAACAATATTAAAACAGTAGTAGATAAATCTCCCATCTGTGTCACGTTCGCACATGCTGCATTTTGAATTTGGTGCTGCATATTAAACAGTTTGAATTGGAATTCCAGTTCAGCCAATTAGAACAAGGTATTGAGTGAGATTGCACAATTATGAAAATGTCCACCTTCAGTAGTGCCATCTCTCGGGAACTATCGGAGTTGTCTAGAGTGAATTTTGTTGTTGTTGATAATGATAATAATTCCACAAAAAATCGAAAAATTTATGAGAAAAACGATATATTATACAATATATTCAATCAAAATTTCGATATCGATATATCGCTATATCGAAACGAAAATATCGGTATTTCGTAAAAACCGATATATCGTTCCCATCTCTAGTATGATGGCCCATACATGCTCAGACTTACCTCCTAGTCCTAGATTTATAGTTCACCAAGAAGCCTAAGAAGTCGTTGAAGTCAGTTATTTCTCATGGAGAAATTCGATCACTCGAGAAATACTATTCTTCCATTATTTTGCGTTCGTTTGTTCGCGATTCCTTGAAGCCATTTTTAAATTAATTATAGTTTCGCTGTTATAAGTATTACAACTTACTTGGTTTTTCGTAAGGTCGGCCTGAGTAGCATAGTTGGTATAGCGCTGGCCTTCTGTGATCCAGGTTGCGGGTTCGATACCGGCCCAGGTCAATGGCATTTAAGTGTGTTTAAATGCGACAGGCTCATGTCAGTAGATTTATTGGCATGTCAAAGAACTTCTACGACACACCGGCGACACTGATATAACCTCTGCAGTTCCGAGCGTCGTTAAATAAACTATAATTTAAATTTTTAATAAGCATGGAAAGGGCTGTTTATACATTTTCATAAATTCCAAGACGAATGCTTGACAATAATTCCTTTAAGTCAGAACTCTCATAACTTGCCGCCATTTCGCTACAGAGAACTGCAAAACGTAAAAATGAAATTTCGATTAGAATCTCTCAGAATCATTTGTTCCTATGTTTACTTTATCTGTCGCTTAATTAGGAGAGCACTACAGTCGGAAAATTTCAAGCAGTCGTAGAAGTTTGGAGACATATCTCAAGGCCAAAAGGCTTAATACTTTCAGCCCATACACGAAGAGACTTGCTTGTGGATTTAGGTTTGCTCAGGCTTACCTCTAGGTAAAAGTGGTCTGTATTATTGATTGAACCTTTTCAAATACTGGAGATGACCGTCAGGTACTAATATCAGACATAATAGTTGAGCGGCTCGAATATTTTTTAAGTCAAAGAATGCCACATTGCGCATGCTCCGAGCCGAAAGTTTTCAGTCATTATGTCGACGAATATTCCCTTCGCATTTCTGTTTAAATATTACATATCTATGCTGCAAAGTAATTAAAACTATAACCTCCTATGAAACGCTACAGATCTTGAAACTTTACCGCCCGCTTAACAATTATGTCCCTCACTGTACATTACATAAGAATAGTAATTTTTTTGTCTGTCTGTGTGAGGCCGGGAGGGAAACATATATATGCACCGCGACCTCAGGTCTGTTGTGTGCCCCTGGATGAGTTACAATTCCACCGACGGCACCCATGCCGAACCAACCTAACCGCTAACACCCTGACGACTAGTCCCGCCATCCATCCAAGTCCGTATACCATTTCACCCCCAACAGCCCTCCAACATTCCCCCCCCTCAAACGGTCTGAGGTGTATACCACCCATCCCGTCTCCTTAACGGTCTGAGGTGTAGACCCCCTCTCCCGTCGGGAGGGGAGTGGGTTCCGCTGTTACCACGCTTGACATATCCATGGAGGCAGGCCGAGAGTTTCAGCAGCTTTAGAGGGCCGCCGCAAGCGCGATCTGAAAATCAAGGAAGACAACCGGAATGCTAAGGAAGGAAAGGAAGTGGCGAGAATGAGTGGGGTTCCATACGCCTGATAAAGTTACCTGATATTCATCCATAGAAGTAAGGGAAAACCCCAGAATAACTTCACCCAGACAACTCGTCCCAAGCAGGGAATCGAAACCCGGCCTGCTGGGTTCGGGAGTGAAAGCGCTACCACTAGACAACAGTGGTAGACTACGAATAGTGATATTTTAGATTTTTTACTTATCGTAATCTTCGACGAAAATTTGATCTGTCAAACAATACGGAAGTACTTAAAAGATCCACACTCACTATTGCATCGGTGGGACCTGGAAGGAGTGTTTGCTTTGTTACTGAATTAGTCAAGAGTAACGAATAAACAGGTAAAACTGAAACCATTCTAGATGTGTTATAATATTATGTGCCAAACTAACTTACTATTATGACAAGTGCTATATTGCATGTTTCCACGTATTCAAATTTTTTCTTTATGTTCTAGTGATAGTTAACTTATTTTATATTTTTGTTTTCATATTTTCCGATCTAGAATGTGATAAGTTGCGCTACATATAATCAAAATTTTCCTTACTGTGTGTACTTAAAAATATTGTATTCATTTTATGCTTTGTACTGGACTGTTTTATTACTATTATTATTATTAATATTATTATTATTATTATTATTAGTATTATTATTATTACTACTACTACTTACTTATTGGCTTTTAAGGAACCCGGAGGTTCATTGCCGCCCTCACATAAGCCCGCCATTGATCCCTATCCTGAGGAAGATTAATCCAGTCTCTACCATCATATCCCACCTCCCTCAAATCCATTTTAATATTATCTTCCCATCTACGTCTCGGCCTCCCCGAAGGTCTTTTTCCCCACCGGCTTCCCAGCTAACACTCTATATGCATTTCTGGATTCGCCCATACGTGCTACATGCCCTGCCCATCTCAAACGTCTGGATTTAATGTTCCTAATTATGTCAGGTGAAGAATACAATGCGTGCAGCTCTGCGTTATGTAACTTTCTCCATTCTCCTGTAACTTCATCCCTCTTAGCCCCAAATATTTTCCTAAGCACCTTATTCTCAAACACCCTTAATCTCTGTTCCTCTCTCAAAGTGAGAGTCCAAGCTTCACAACCATATAGAATTATTATTATTATGATTATTATTATTGTTATTATTATTATTATTATTTTTATTATTATTATCAATAATTGTCTTATTTTGTTATACTTTGTATGTCTCATTTATTTTGACCTGCTGTGCACATTTTACTATGCTTTTTTTTTCTTTCTGTATGTTATATATTATGTCTGATTTGTACTTACTTGTTGTTTACATTTTATTTTTATTATTATCTTAATCAGTTTTGTGTGTAAAATTGTAGTGTACGTTGTAAATTTGTATTGTTTTTTGTAACGCAGTTTTACTCCCGGTTGAGTGTTAGAGAAGGCCGAATGGCATTAACTCTGCCGGGTTAAATAAATCATTATTATTATTATTATTATTATTATTATTATTATTATTATTATTAACATATTGTAACACAAGAACTTAATTTAAGTAATTTATTTATTTTTTAATATCAACCTCTAGTTTGGATTACATGTCGTTGGTAATATTAATTTCAACTATCAGTTTCAGAATGTCAACTTTAGTTTGGATAAAATGATTCATATAGCAGTAAATCTTCAAATGATGGTTTGTTGAAAGTTGAAGTCTGAGTCCGAAACTAAGTTGTCAGTTTATGCTATTAACATGCATTAACTTGCAGCTGAAGGTCAGGGATATTTGATTACTTTAATGTTTGCTCTATTGTACATTTACATGATTAACTCGACTTTGGTGAGTCCATTAGATAATTAGCTAGACAGCTGAGTCGGGGCGATGCATTCGTGCCATAATTTATGTCTTAAATGCCAGTCTGTGCTATCCTGGTTGTTAGTCCCGAAATATTTCGTATAAGGCAGAAATTACAGGTTTAGAGAGAAAATTATAGCCATGAAAGTAGAAGTTATTGAGCTTTCATTACAAAAATATATTAATACCACGACTTTCACAAATATTTAAATAACGTGATTATCATGTACAGTAGTGTCAAAAAAAAACCGGGCCGACGGAATAATCAAAGTCCCCGAAATGAGCCACTGCGCATGCCACGCCCGCATTCACAATTTAGCGAGTAATCTACTGAAATTGTTGTAGTTTCGACTGCTGACGTAGCCCATTTCGTAAACCATTAGAAAATAAGCTGGTAAAATTCATGTTCTGGGAATAATAAGTTAATTAAGTAGTAAAATATCGCTGCAATCGAAAAGTATTGGTAATAAATTTGAATTAGGAACAAAAAAAAAGTTTCCTTCCCAGGCAGAATTCTAACTACGAAAGTCTTAGTTACCAGTCCATCGTGCTCTGGAGTGAACAAGGCTCTGAAATCAGCTATAAGGGTCGGTCCAGTTTTTTTTTGCCACTACTGTACTTTAATGTTAGGATTTTAAAAAGTCAAAACCTATGAAAACTTCTCGTTTTATGAAGGATAGATATAACAGAAAAAAATTTTCTCCGGCACCGGGACTCGAACCCGGGTTTTCAACTCTACGTGCTGAAGGTTTATTACTAAGCTACATCGGATTCCAATTCCGGTGCCGGATCGAATCCGCTCAGTTTTAAGTTCTACCTCTCAGTTTTCCATTTGGTGGTCTATTCTCATGTACTGTGTCGTCCACACCTGTGGAGTAACGGTCAGCGCGTCTAGCCGCGAAACCAGGTGGCCCGGGTTCGATTCCCGTTCGGGGCAAGTTATCTGGTTGAGGTTTTTCCGGGGTTTTACCTCAACCCAATATGAGCATATGCTGGTAACTTTCGGTGTTGGACCCCGGACTCATTTCACCGGCATTATCACCTTCATCTCATTCAGACGCTAAATAACCTAAGCTGTTGATAAAGCGTCGTAAAGAACCTACTAAAATAAAATAAATGTACTGTGTCACAGAAAATGTGACAGTGGCACAATGTCCAAGGCACTATGTACAGAAGTGCACTCATTACCAGTGACTAAGTGGCCGGGATCCTTCATTATTATTATTATTATTATTATTATTATTATTATTATTATTATTATTATTATTATTATTTCATTTCCTGTTTACATTCTGTTTTCTTTTATTTATTTATTTATTTATTTATTTATTTATTTATTTATTTATTTATTTATTCTTTCTTTCTATCTATCTTTCTTTCTTTCTTTCTTTCTTTCTTTCTTTCTTTCTTTCTTTATACTTTCAGTGCTCTCTTCTTATTCTACCTCATGTGTCTCCCTTTTCACCTTTTTCCATTCCTTTCAGCCCTTCTTGTTTTTCTGTACTCTCTCAAGATTTTATTTTTAAACATTTCTATTTTTTCTACTTTCCTCATATCTGCCTTCTGTTCCTTTTGACGTCTTTCTCACTAATTTTTTCACTTCTGCTTTCTTTTCTATTTTTCTTCTTATTCCTATTTTTACATTTATATTTTTCTCTCCTAAGTTCACCCTACTTCCTTAATTTGTTTTTTCTTCATTTATTCTCTATCGTTATTCATTTTTATTACCTTTACATCGTACTTTTTTTCTTTCTTTATCCCCTCCTTTACTACTGTCTTTAATCCGCCACTGCCAACTTCCTTGTGCAAATATACTGTGACACTTTATATGAAGATTATTTTGCGTGAAAAAGTTGCACCGCCTTCATCGTCTCGGCGGGGGTGGGAGAGTGCGGGTATTGGTATCGTGGAGGTATGCGCAAAGAATTAGGGATGAAATATGTATCAGAGAGATACCAGAGAACAAAGAAGTCGAGAAGATTGCTGCTCGCGACGCATTCTTTTTCGGAGGCTCTTTATAATTCCACATCAAGTAGGAGCCCAGTGGAACATGGTTAGTCTTGCATCTTGCACTTGTAACTCAGCAAGGGAAATGCTTCCCTCTGTTTCTTGCATTTCTAATTTCTTGGACGAAGTTCTAAGTTTCGCTATAAGCTTAGGATGAAGTCTTTTGTATCCGTAATAATTCGTTCTCGGTGGCAGAATGGTTACTATACTTTCTATCAGAATCGAAATGTTTGTGCTGAATGCGATATAAATCTTAACATGTGTTTCTGTTTACAAAGAAAGAAAACTTTTAAGATCTCTATGATAGATACATGGTATGCGGAAACATTACATTCGTGAATAATATAATATCAGCCAATATTTACTGTATATTTCTTACTTATTCCGAGAAGTAAACTTTATCAGTAATCATTCTTTATATAAGTGGTTTCGAAAATGTGGGGTGACGACCCCTTGGAGGAGTCGAATCACTGCAGCCAATAAGGCCTATTTTGCATTAAGCGCAATATTGAAATCTAACTGTGTGCACAAGGAAACAAAACTTAATAGTACATTATACAACGAGCCTATAATGATAGTAATTAAGAATCGAGTATGGATATTTATGAAACGAGCGCAAGCGAGTTTCATAATTTTCATACGAGCTTCTTAATTACCATTATAGGCGAGTTTCATACGACTTTTTATGCTCGACCATATTTCTAACTTGAAATTACCGGTATTCAGATCTATACATTTTATTTGTACCTGACAAGATCGGAAGTGACCTTGTTCTAGGTCGTGAATTGTGAGATGTGCGCAGACGCGAAAGTATTGATTTTTTCCGAGGAACAATAATGTCATTGACCTTAACGTAGTCCCGTTAAACTTGATAATATTATAATATTATAACCTTGATTATTGAATTCGACATTGAAAAACGAGATGACAAATTGAATTTATTTGAATATTATTTACAATTAACGCTAATTATTATAGTAACAGAACATAACCTTCTGCGACAGTATTGGATTTCCAGCTTCCGTGACTTTTCGCTATTTCTCTTTCGATTTCATATCCGAGAATAATCGATACTTGCGGTTTTATAACGGTACAAAGGTGACTTTTCATTGGCTGAACACATGTAAGCTGAGTTATCATTGGCTGAGGACCTGTACTTTAATGAGTAGGTGTACTTTAATGACATGCATTAAAGGACTGCTCCCAGGTGTATAATTAGTACATTTCGGCATGGTCGAGCATAAAATATACAAAACAATTATTAGAAGTATTCTCTGTTATGCAAGCGAAACTTGAACATTATCTAAGGAGACAGAAGCTAAACTAGGTATATTTGAATGCAAAATACTTAGAAGAATTTTTGGGCCGGTGCAAGAAAATATGCAGTGGAGAATACGTTATAATAACGAGCTATATAAATTATATAGAAGTTTCGATATTGTTACTTTCATCAAATTAAGGAGGCTTGAATGGGCCGGACATGTCTATCGGAAGGAAGGGAACAGAATACCAAAGAAGATCTTAGAAGGAAAATACATGGTAACAGACCAATTGGAAGACCCAAAAATAGATGTATAGATGCGGTAACGATCGATTCTCAGGACTATCTCGGAACAACTGCCTGGAGGAGATTAGCACAGGACAGGGACAGTTGGAGGAAGAAAATTGAGGAAACTAAGGCTCGACTTTGGGCTGTGATGCCATCGTAGTAGTAGTAGTAGTAGTAGTAGTAGTAGTAGTAGTAGTAGTAGTAGTAGTAGTAGTAGTAGTAGTAGTAGTAGTAGTAGTAGTAGTAGTAGTAGTAGTAGTAGTAGTAGTAGTAGTAGTAGTAGTAGTAGTAGTAGTAGTAGTAGTAGTAGTAGTAGTAGTAGTAGTAGTAGTAGTAGTAGTAGTAGTAGTAGTAGTAGTAGTAGTAGTAGTAGTAGTAGTAGTAGTAGTAGTAGTAGTAGTAGTAGTAGTAGTAGTAGTAGTAGTAGTAGTAGTAGTAGTAGTAGTAGTAGTAGTAGTAGTAGTAGTAGTAGTAGTAGTAGTAGTAGTAGTAGTAGTAGTAGTAGTAGTAGTAGTAGTAGTAGTAGTAGTAGTAGTAGTAGTAGTAGTAGTAGTAGTAGTAGTAGTAGTAGTAGTAGTAGTAGTAGTAGTAGTAGTAGTAGTAGTAGTAGTAGTAGTAGTAGTAGTAGTAGTAGTAGTAGTAGTAG
Source organism: Periplaneta americana (assembly GCF_040183065.1). Lineage (NCBI taxonomy): Eukaryota > Metazoa > Arthropoda > Insecta > Blattodea > Blattidae > Periplaneta > Periplaneta americana. Next base: position 138,438,431 of record NC_091127.1, read on the forward strand.
TAGTAGTAGTAGTAGTAGTAGTAGTAGTAGTAGTAGTAGTAGTAGTAGTAGTAGTAGTAGTAGTAGTAGTAGTAGTAGTAGTAGTAGTAGTAGTAGTAGTAGTAGTAGTAGTAGTAGTAGTAGTAGTAGTAGTAGTAGTAGTAGTAGTAGTAGTAGTAGTAGTAGTAGTAGTAGTAGTAGTAGTAGTAGTAGTAGTAGTAGTAGTAGTAGTAGTAGTAGTAGTAGTAGTAGTAGTAGTAGTAGTAGTAGTAGTAGTAGTAGTAGTAGTAGTAGTAGTAGTAGTAGTAGTAGTAGTAGTAGTAGTAGTAGTAGTAGTAGTAGTAGTAGTAGTAGTAGTAGTAGTAGTAGTAGTAGTAGTAGTAGTAGTAGTAGTAGTAGTAGTAGTAGTAGTAGTAGTAGTAGTAGTAGTAGTAGTAGTAGTAGTAGTAGTAGTAGTAGTAGTAGTAGTAGTAGTAGTAGTAGTAGTAGTAGTAGTAGTAGTAGTAGTAGTAGTAGTAGTAGTAGTAGTAGTAGTAGTAGTAGTAGTAGTAGTAGTAGTAGTAGTAGTAGTAGTAGTAGTAGTAGTAGTAGTAGTAGTAGTAGTAGTAGTAGTAGTAGTAGTAGTAGTAGTAGTAGTAGTAGTAGTAGTAGTAGTAGTAGTAGTAGTAGTAGTAGTAGTAGTAGTAGTAGTAGTAGTAGTAGTAGTAGTAGTAGTAGTAGTAGTAGTAGTAGTAGTAGTAGTAGTAGTAGTAGTAGTAGTAGTAGTAGTAGTAGTAGTAGTAGTAGTAGTAGTAGTAGTAGTAGTAGTAGTAGTAGTAGTAGTAGTAGTAGTAGTAGTAGTAGTAGTAGTAGTAGTAGTAGTAGTAGTAGTAGTAGTAGTAGTAGTAGTAGTAGTAGTAGTAGTAGTAGTAGTAGTAGTAGTAGTAGTAGTAGTAGTAGTAGTAGTAGTAGTAGTAGTAGTAGTAGTAGTAGTAGTAGTAGTAGTAGTAGTAGTAGTAGTAGTAGTAGTAGTAGTAGTAGTAGTAGTAGTAGTAGTAGTAGTAGTAGTAGTAGTAGTAGTAGTAGTAGTAGTAGTAGTAGTAGTAGTAGTAGTAGTAGTAGTAGTAGTAGTAGTAGTAGTAGTAGTAGTAGTAGTAGTAGTAGTAGTAGTAGTAGTAGTAGTAGTAGTAGTAGTAGTAGTAGTAGTAGTAGTAGTAGTAGTAGTAGTAGTAGTAGTAGTAGTAGTAGTAGTAGTAGTAGTAGTAGTAGTAGTAGTAGTAGTAGTAGTAGTAGTAGTAGTAGTAGTAGTAGTAGTAGTAGTAGTAGTAGTAGTAGTAGTAGTAGTAGTAGTAGTAGTAGTAGTAGTAGTAGTAGTAGTAGTAGTAGTAGTAGTAGTAGTAGTAGTAGTAGTAGTAGTAGTAGTAGTAGTAGTAGTAGTAGTAGTAGTAGTAGTAGTAGTAGTAGTAGTAGTAGTAGTAGTAGTAGTAGTAGTAGTAGTAGTAGTAGTAGTAGTAGTAGTAGTAGTAGTAGTAGTAGTAGTAGTAGTAGTAGTAGTAGTAGTAGTAGTAGTAGTAGTAGTAGTAGTAGTAGTAGTAGTAGTAGTAGTAGTAGTAGTAGTAGTAGTAGTAGTAGTAGTAGTAGTAGTAGTAGTAGTAGTAGTAGTAGTAGTAGTAGTAGTAGTAGTAGTAGTAGTAGTAGTAGTAGTAGTAGTAGTAGTAGTAGTAGTAGTAGTAGTAGTAGTAGTAGTAGTAGTAGTAGTAGTAGTAGTAGTAGTAGTAGTAGTAGTAGTAGTAGTAGTAGTAGTAGTAGTAGTAGTAGTAGTAGTAGTAGTAGTAGTAGTAGTAGTAGTAGTAGTAGTAGTAGTAGTAGTAGTAGTAGTAGTAGTAGTAGTAGTAGTAGTAGTAGTAGTAGTAGTAGTAGTAGTAGTAGTAGTAGTAGTAGTAGTAGTAGTAGTAGTAGTAGTAGTAGTAGTAGTAGTAGTAGTAGTAGTAGTAGTAGTAGTAGTAGTAGTAGTAGTAGTAGTAGTAGTAGTAGTAGTAGTAGTAGTAGTAGTAGTAGTAGTAGTAGTAGTAGTAGTAGTAGTAGTAGTAGTAGTAGTAGTAGTAGTAGTAGTAGTAGTAGTAGTAGTAGTAGTAGTAGTAGTAGTAGTAGTAGTAGTAGTAGTAGTAGTAGTAGTAGTAGTAGTAGTAGTAGTAGTAGTAGTAGTAGTAGTAGTAGTAGTAGTAGTAGTAGTAGTAGTAGTAGTAGTAGTAGTAGTAGTAGTAGTAGTAGTAGTAGTAGTAGTAGTAGTAGTAGTAGTAGTAGTAGTAGTAGTAGTAGTAGTAGTAGTAGTAGTAGTAGTAGTAGTAGTAGTAGTAGTAGTAGTAGTAGTAGTAGTAGTAGTAGTAGTAGTAGTAGTAGTAGTAGTAGTAGTAGTAGTAGTAGTAGTAGTAGTAGTAGTAGTAGTAGTAGTAGTAGTAGTAGTAGTAGTAGTAGTAGTAGTAGTAGTAGTAGTAGTAGTAGTAGTAGTAGTAGTAGTAGTAGTAGTAGTAGTAGTAGTAGTAGTAGTAGTAGTAGTAGTAGTAGTAGTAGTAGTAGTAGTAGTAGTAGTAGTAGTAGTAGTAGTAGTAGTAGTAGTAGTAGTAGTAGTAGTAGTAGTAGTAGTAGTAGTAGTAGTAGTAGTAGTAGTAGTAGTAGTAGTAGTAGTAGTAGTAGTAGTAGTAGTAGTAGTAGTAGTAGTAGTAGTAGTAGTAGTAGTAGTAGTAGTAGTAGTAGTAGTAGTAGTAGTAGTAGTAGTAGTAGTAGTAGTAGTAGTAGTAGTAGTAGTAGTAGTAGTAGTAGTAGTAGTAGTAGTAGTAGTAGTAGTAGTAGTAGTAGTAGTAGTAGTAGTAGTAGTAGTAGTAGTAGTAGTAGTAGTAGTAGTAGTAGTAGTAGTAGTAGTAGTAGTAGTAGTAGTAGTAGTAGTAGTAGTAGTAGTAGTAGTAGTAGTAGTAGTAGTAGTAGTAGTAGTAGTAGTAGTAGTAGTAGTAGTAGTAGTAGTAGTAGTAGTAGTAGTAGTAGTAGTAGTAGTAGTAGTAGTAGTAGTAGTAGTAGTAGTAGTAGTAGTAGTAGTAGTAGTAGTAGTAGTAGTAGTAGTAGTAGTAGTAGTAGTAGTAGTAGTAGTAGTAGTAGTAGTAGTAGTAGTAGTAGTAGTAGTAGTAGTAGTAGTAGTAGTAGTAGTAGTAGTAGTAGTAGTAGTAGTAGTAGTAGTAGTAGTAGTAGTAGTAGTAGTAGTAGTAGTAGTAGTAGTAGTAGTAGTAGTAGTAGTAGTAGTAGTAGTAGTAGTAGTAGTAGTAGTAGTAGTAGTAGTAGTAGTAGTAGTAGTAGTAGTAGTAGTAGTAGTAGTAGTAGTAGTAGTAGTAGTAGTAGTAGTAGTAGTAGTAGTAGTAGTAGTAGTAGTAGTAGTAGTAGTAGTAGTAGTAGTAGTAGTAGTAGTAGTAGTAGTAGTAGTAGTAGTAGTAGTAGTAGTAGTAGTAGTAGTAGTAGTAGTAGTAGTAGTAGTAGTAGTAGTAGTAGTAGTAGTAGTAGTAGTAGTAGTAGTAGTAGTAGTAGTAGTAGTAGTAGTAGTAGTAGTAGTAGTAGTAGTAGTAGTAGTAGTAGTAGTAGTAGTAGTAGTAGTAGTAGTAGTAGTAGTAGTAGTAGTAGTAGTAGTAGTAGTAGTAGTAGTAGTAGTAGTAGTAGTAGTAGTAGTAGTAGTAGTAGTAGTAGTAGTAGTAGTAGTAGTAGTAGTAGTAGTAGTAGTAGTAGTAGTAGTAGTAGTAGTAGTAGTAGTAGTAGTAGTAGTAGTAGTAGTAGTAGTAGTAGTAGTAGTAGTAGTAGTAGTAGTAGTAGTAGTAGTAGTAGTAGTAGTAGTAGTAGTAGTAGTAGTAGTAGTAGTAGTAGTAGTAGTAGTAGTAGTAGTAGTAGTAGTAGTAGTAGTAGTAGTAGTAGTAGTAGTAGTAGTAGTAGTAGTAGTAGTAGTAGTAGTAGTAGTAGTAGTAGTAGTAGTAGTAGTAGTAGTAGTAGTAGTAGTAGTAGTAGTAGTAGTAGTAGTAGTAGTAGTAGTAGTAGTAGTAGTAGTAGTAGTAGTAGTAGTAGTAGTAGTAGTAGTAGTAGTAGTAGTAGTAGTAGTAGTAGTAGTAGTAGTAGTAGTAGTAGTAGTAGTAGTAGTAGTAGTAGTAGTAGTAGTAGTAGTAGTAGTAGTAGTAGTAGTAGTAGTAGTAGTAGTAGTAGTAGTAGTAGTAGTAGTAGTAGTAGTAGTAGTAGTAGTAGTAGTAGTAGTAGTAGTAGTAGTAGTAGTAGTAGTAGTAGTAGTAGTAGTAGTAGTAGTAGTAGTAGTAGTAGTAGTAGTAGTAGTAGTAGTAGTAGTAGTAGTAGTAGTAGTAGTAGTAGTAGTAGTAGTAGTAGTAGTAGTAGTAGTAGTAGTAGTAGTAGTAGTAGTAGTAGTAGTAGTAGTAGTAGTAGTAGTAGTAGTAGTAGTAGTAGTAGTAGTAGTAGTAGTAGTAGTAGTAGTAGTAGTAGTAGTAGTAGTAGTAGTAGTAGTAGTAGTAGTAGTAGTAGTAGTAGTAGTAGTAGTAGTAGTAGTAGTAGTAGTAGTAGTAGTAGTAGTAGTAGTAGTAGTAGTAGTAGTAGTAGTAGTAGTAGTAGTAGTAGTAGTAGTAGTAGTAGTAGTAGTAGTAGTAGTAGTAGTAGTAGTAGTAGTAGTAGTAGTAGTAGTAGTAGTAGTAGTAGTAGTAGTAGTAGTAGTAGTAGTAGTAGTAGTAGTAGTAGTAGTAGTAGTAGTAGTAGTAGTAGTAGTAGTAGTAGTAGTAGTAGTAGTAGTAGTAGTAGTAGTAGTAGTAGTAGTAGTAGTAGTAGTAGTAGTAGTAGTAGTAGTAGTAGTAGTAGTAGTAGTAGTAGTAGTAGTAGTAGTAGTAGTAGTAGTAGTAGTAGTAGTAGTAGTAGTAGTAGTAGTAGTAGTAGTAGTAGTAGTAGTAGTAGTAGTAGTAGTAGTAGTAGTAGTAGTAGTAGTAGTAGTAGTAGTAGTAGTAGTAGTAGTAGTAGTAGTAGTAGTAGTAGTAGTAGTAGTAGTAGTAGTAGTAGTAGTAGTAGTAGTAGTAGTAGTAGTAGTAGTAGTAGTAGTAGTAGTAGTAGTAGTAGTAGTAGTAGTAGTAGTAGTAGTAGTAGTAGTAGTAGTAGTAGTAGTAGTAGTAGTAGTAGTAGTAGTAGTAGTAGTAGTAGTAGTAGTAGTAGTAGTAGTAGTAGTAGTAGTAGTAGTAGTAGTAGTAGTAGTAGTAGTAGTAGTAGTAGTAGTAGTAGTAGTAGTAGTAGTAGTAGTAGTAGTAGTAGTAGTAGTAGTAGTAGTAGTAGTAGTAGTAGTAGTAGTAGTAGTAGTAGTAGTAGTAGTAGTAGTAGTAGTAGTAGTAGTAGTAGTAGTAGTAGTAGTAGTAGTAGTAGTAGTAGTAGTAGTAGTAGTAGTAGTAGTAGTAGTAGTAGTAGTAGTAGTAGTAGTAGTAGTAGTAGTAGTAGTAGTAGTAGTAGTAGTAGTAGTAGTAGTAGTAGTAGTAGTAGTAGTAGTAGTAGTAGTAGTAGTAGTAGTAGTAGTAGTAGTAGTAGTAGTAGTAGTAGTAGTAGTAGTAGTAGTAGTAGTAGTAGTAGTAGTAGTAGTAGTAGTAGTAGTAGTAGTAGTAGTAGTAGTAGTAGTAGTAGTAGTAGTAGTAGTAGTAGTAGTAGTAGTAGTAGTAGTAGTAGTAGTAGTAGTAGTAGTAGTAGTAGTAGTAGTAGTAGTAGTAGTAGTAGTAGTAGTAGTAGTAGTAGTAGTAGTAGTAGTAGTAGTAGTAGTAGTAGTAGTAGTAGTAGTAGTAGTAGTAGTAGTAGTAGTAGTAGTAGTAGTAGTAGTAGTAGTAGTAGTAGTAGTAGTAGTAGTAGTAGTAGTAGTAGTAGTAGTAGTAGTAGTAGTAGTAGTAGTAGTAGTAGTAGTAGTAGTAGTAGTAGTAGTAGTAGTAGTAGTAGTAGTAGTAGTAGTAGTAGTAGTAGTAGTAGTAGTAGTAGTAGTAGTAGTAGTAGTAGTAGTAGTAGTAGTAGTAGTAGTAGTAGTAGTAGTAGTAGTAGTAGTAGTAGTAGTAGTAGTAGTAGTAGTAGTAGTAGTAGTAGTAGTAGTAGTAGTAGTAGTAGTAGTAGTAGTAGTAGTAGTAGTAGTAGTAGTAGTAGTAGTAGTAGTAGTAGTAGTAGTAGTAGTAGTAGTAGTAGTAGTAGTAGTAGTAGTAGTAGTAGTAGTAGTAGTAGTAGTAGTAGTAGTAGTAGTAGTAGTGGGTCGTGTAAAGAGCCAAGAGGGAGATCGCCAAAAAATGTATAAAAAAACAAAAAAAACCCTTATTAACATAATTTACGTTGTATTTGGAAACACCAATATTTTTTATGCTTAACATAATAAAACAAATTCAGTAGTTATGAAATAAATAGACAAGTAATACGGTAAATGTTCCTGCTCTTTAAAAAGTAGCTCCTCAAATATCAGCTCTCTAATAGATATAAACAGTGATAGTAGTTTGGATATCAAGAGACTTCTCCCAGTTGTTTTGGTGGAAGTCATGAACTACTAACTTATTTTCCATAAATACTATAAAAGATTGCTATAAAAGATTTAAAAGCGTCTTTTGCAAGCTCGCAGTATTGTGTTATTCTTTTGATGTGCTAAAAATAAAAAAAGTTTTAGAATATACAGGGTGATTCACGATGATTTACCGTCACAGAGCTTATTTCCGGAGATATTCTGAGAAAAACAGCCATATAAACATGAATCCTCATCTCCATATTTTCATAGTTATATTAATTTCAAATTCCTTGTAAAATACTAATATTCTTTAGTTTTAAAAGTAAAAGAATATTACATATATAGAATGAACCAATCAGGAGTATCATTTCTTTAATTGTCTAGTATTCTGAAGCTAAAAATGTGTTGTGAATTCCATAGTTACTTCGTACAGATTTTCTTCCCAGATTTTTAACACTAAATTATACTTTACGAACTTGGTTCTTCACAGTTTAATCATACAATCTAATGTACAGTCTTGAAGAATTTACAAGAGTGGCGTGATTTGTAAAAATTGTTGTGACCAATGCGTAAGAAATAATAATTTTGTTTGTCAATTTTCCTAATCTGTTAACTTCCATTGTTTCTTTGTTTGTCATTTTTCTTACTCTGTTATCTTTCGTTGTCTATTTGTTCTTTTTTTGTTTTGTATGCTTTGTCTAATGTCAGCCTCTAATTTGAGGAAGCTTTGGTAAATAATATATAGTCTAGTCTATATTATAGTTTAAATTAATATGAAGAAAAAATTGAATAATTTTTATAATTATTTAACAAGATATTAAATAAATTGGTGACACCTGTAATAAAATTGCAATACAAATCTTAAGATATTCGTCTCATTCTTGCACAAGTGGTAAAATTTAAAAAAACGTAACAAGACACAAAGCTTCTATAAGACGGACGTTTGGAAAAATAAATTTCGCTTACTACGGTGCCGTTCGAAATGTAACATGAACCAAGTAACAGCCCACTTTGCGGTGACTCAGCGCGTCAGTTTTCAGCAATACAATGTCGCGAATTATATGTATATGCTTCATTACAGATGTCATTTATTGGTTTATTTTATAATAAATGCCAATAATGTTGGCAATCTTCTCTATTTCACATTTCGCAACGTTTGTAAAGATGTATAGACACGATATATTTCGACTTAATCGACAGACACAAGCCGTAGGTATATGCTCTTTTCATTTTATTTATAAATGACTGTCCTCTTATAATCTTATAAGGCTTTAATCTTTAAGAATTTCGTCACCTTCTAAGTTGATGACTTGCGTAGCAATAGTTTCATTATTATAACCTCGAATATTTGGTGGTTCAGAATTACAGTTTTTCGCAATCCGGAGATAATAATCATCTTCAAACTCATGTTTGTTGTCTTTAGATAATTACTCAACCTCTGGTATCGAAATAATTATGATGAAAAGAACATTCGTTAAGTTCAGTTAAATTATTGGGAAACTATCATCACTCTTTTTATAGAAGATATTCTTTTCATTTTGGTCCTTTTTAAAGCACGTGAGATTTTCATAGATGAGTTGATTTGATGCTTACCACAAATCTTCAGTGGATCCTTATGTACTTAGATAAGTTTTTGAAGCCTGTTCAACCAACAGCTGAAATTTTTGTTCTCTTAGGTTTAGGCACACATCCGGTGGTGTCAAAATGGAATTTCTTCTTCTTCTTCTTCCTCGTGTTTTAGGATAAATCCTGTATTTTCCAACTTTGCTGTCTTCATCCGATGTTGGTGTCCAGCTTTCCTTCCACCGTTTAGGGGGTCGTCCCAAAGGTCTTGGGGTATCCAACTTTCCTTTCATTGCGATTTTCGGGAGCCGGTCTGCCGTCATCCTTAATACATGATCCCGCCATCCTTTTCTTCTAGTCTTGATCCATTTTATCACGTCCTGCACTCCACATTTTTCCCTAATCTCATTATTCGTCTGTCTGTCATATAACGTAACGCCAGCAATACTTCGTAATGTCCTCATTTCTGTTGTTGTCATCAATTTTGCAGTTTTTTTTTTTTTGTTTATGCTCGAGTTTCCGTTGCATATGTTAATACTGGTCTTATACACTTTTTATATATTCTGATCCTGCTTTCTATGTTCATGTATTTATTTTTCCAAATTACATCTCTTAGATATCCTGATATTATGTTCGCTTTAGTATTCTGTTCTCTTACTTCTTCCTCCAAATTCTTAGTGCTTGTTATTCTTGTTCCTAAGTAACTGAAACTCATTACATGTTCTATGGGTTTATCGTATACTGCAAGTTTACATCTGAGTGGCTGCCTTGAGATAGTCTGTAATTTTGTTTTATTTTCTGATATCACCATAAAAAATGGAATTTGTGGTCGATAATAATAGTGTTTGGATTGGTTTTGTCTGCGTCATCTCATTTTCCCTGCCACAATCCCATCCATTGCCAATTATAAACCATTACGAGAATACTAGCACAATCACAACGAACCTTAGTGGAAATTCTTCTCTTAAGTACTGGGCCGTTCTGGTTTCTTCGACGCCAATATTTCTCGTAATCTCTGTAATATAATAGCGATCCTCATACAGCGGTTTTTGGGCCGTGATCGCTAGACCCCGGTGTTAGGGCGTCAATATCAACCCCCACGCGCCCCACATAAATTGTCCAATCGGCGTATGAGTCTCTCCAATCTGTTGTGATCCAGAGTCATAAATCAGAGCCTTACGTGTACGAACTACAGAGAGCCGACTGATTGGACCTTGGAGAGGATTCGTTCAAATGGAAGGAATAACTCGCCATTCACTGTAGCCAGCTGGATATCTGCTTGGGACAATCGAGATTCCAACTCGGTGGTTGGCTGTTTCAAAGGCGTTGCATGTAAAAGTGAGTGTTCGTGTTAGATTTTGTGTGTTCTTTGTATGATTATGTGTGATCATTTATGTTAGTAGATAGATAGATAGATAGATAGATAGATAGATAGATAGATAGATAGATAGATAGATAGATAGATAGATAGATGGATGGATGGATGGATGGATGGATGGATGGATGGATGGATGGATGGATGGATGGATGGATGGATGGATGGATGGATGGATGGATGGATGGATGGATGGATGGATGGATGGATGGATGGATGGATGGATGGATGGATGGATGGATGGATGGATGGATGGATGGATTTATTGAGTAATATTATACATACAGATATACTATATTATCATAATTTTCTCTTACATGCAATGCACGGGTCTTCTGACCGTACGTGCTTTATACCTAAAACAAGTCCTACTTTGTAGGTTTCACCCCCTCATCTATGATTAGATTCAGCCACTCTCTAAAAGAACACACAGATTAAAATGGAAATGGCACAAACAAAACACATTATACATAGTGTTTCCGAGGTGGTGTTATAAACTTTCAAGTATGATGGCGAAGGGCACATGTATCAATTTGAGATAAGGAACCAAGGTCCGGAAATGGCTGAGTCGAAAGTTATAAGCAAAAATAGTTCTGTGGAAATGGAATTGTAATTTGGCACCACGTGCCATCTTTCTCTTTGGAACAGACGTGGAAAAATGGTATGGGCCGGATGTCTCCTACGTGGGTACTTGTACCTATACAATCTGTGAGCTTGTCTACTGTTCCCATTGGCTCATCCGTATTCGAAAATCAAGTCTGCTTATTCCGCTCTCGTGTACTCCTCCATTTCACTAGGACTGATCGACTGGACACTGCAACTTACACTGCTCTCTACTGACGTGCATATCAGGACCGACCATGTCCGTTACACATTAACTATCCGCATTGCTTTAGTGTAGTTTCCTGTCCCCATCCCTCAGACAACGTAAACAACGTCATATGAATACAGTATGTGTAAGATGTACAGATAAATACACTTAAATAAGGTGTACAGAGGAATAAAATTATTTCATTTACACACAACTATTTTTGCTTGTAACTTTCAACTCTGTCATTTCCGGACCAGGGTTCCTTATCTCAAATTGATACATGTGCCCTTCCCCATCATCCCCGAATGTGTGTAACACCAACTCAGAAACACTCTGTACAATATAATATCCTAACCTAAAATAGACATAAAAGTGTATAATTGAGTATGTACCAATATCCCATCGTCAGTTCGCATTACAAACTTCAACAGCTGAAATTCTAATCTATCTCGCCTTCAAGAGTAACAATCCAGTCTTTTGTTCGTATTCTCTATTCCCCATGAGGTTATGACATGCAAGCGAATTCCTATTCTGACTTAGCATCGAGGGAGGTAGATATTTTCTCCGGCTATGTTCCAATTCGACATACTGCAAGAAAATACGTCTATAGGGGTCCTTTTCTCCGCACAGTGGACAAAGGCGCTCTCTTTCTTCGTTGACAATTTTATACTCTTCCATGACCCCAATCTTAGCCACGCTAAACCTGCTCTGCAGTCTTGTTACAAGAATTTATGTAGTCACACCTCTCCCAGTTAAGCATGAGATCTGATTGTAAATGTAGTGAGGACTTTTCCGAAAATTGGTGCTCAATCTCATGCCTCTCGATATCAATTAATCTCATCTTCACATTATACCATATATTTCTTCTATTATTGTCTCCTTTATCCCACACCTATCCCATTCCTATATGATGCAACCCTCTCTGCGATTTATAAACCCACCCTTTTTCCCATCTCTGTCTTTGTTGAACTTTGTAGCAAATCGACCTTAAAAGCGACTGATCCTCAAATATAATTTTAACCAGTATTTCATCACCCTCACTATCATATGAATTGCTTCGTTTTGAAGCCCAAACTCCTTTAGCACCCGCAATTAGCTGTGCTTTTGCTAATTCCAAGTATCCGTTTCAGGAAGTGCGTTTGTACTTTATTTAATTTTCTCGCATTTTCCCAACTCCAAATTTCCGCCCCGTCGTTTATGTTTGTCATAGCATGTCTGTTCTTGCATGCGAAGCCTTGTATGTCGTTATGTTTATTTGTACATGTTTGTTGGTATATGAGTATTTGCTTATCTCTTGTTTCTGTGTGTATAGTTGTTTGTTATGCTCTTGTGCAATGGAATTGAAATTTACGGGAAGGGGGCATCATGATTCAGCACTCCAACCAGTTGCGATTTATTGCGCTAACCCTCAAGCTAGGCGCGTTCCCAAATCCACACCGGCTGACTATACTAAGGTTCGCTGCTTATCCAGGTTCCAAACATATAACCCCACTCGTCCCTAGGCCAGCCCCCTCCGTGCGTCGCCAGCCGGCGTTCTGGAAGTGCTAAGGTATAGGAGAAAACGCTAGAGGAGAGAGATTCGATCCGGTGCTGTGGATTGAACTTCGGCGTAGCTCAGTCGTTAGAGCGCTTGGTACGTAGAACCAAGGACCCGGGTTCGATCCCCGGAGATGGAGCGAATGTTTTTCCTCTAATTATCATTTTATTGGGTGCCATTAGAATTCAGGTGACTTTCGTGTAGGGAAATCTCCCTGTAGACAATCCAGATATTTCACCCCCACTCTACTGGTGACTTTGATAGACAAGGAAACAATTAATTGTAGGTTCGAAACTGTCTTCACAAGTGATACGCACGCTGGCTCAAGAAGCACAGATTCGTATTTTTGGCACTGACTTTGAATGTGCGGGACTATTTAACTTCACAATAAATGGAGAAAGAGTTTCACTCTGTATATACCCTAAATCTATTCAGTCCACACCTGTGGAGTAACGGTCAGCGCGTCTGGCCGCGAAACCAGGTGGCCCGGGTTCGATTCCCGGTCGGGTCAAGTTACCTGGTTGAGGTTTTTCCGGGGTTTTCCCTCAACCCAATATGAGCAAATGCTGGGTAACTTTCGGTGCTGGACCCCGGACTCATTTCACCGGCATTATCACCTTCATCTCATTCAGACGCTAAATAACCAAAGATGTTGATAAAGCGTCGTAAAATAACCTACTAAAACAAAAAAAAAAAACTAAATCTATTCATTTGGCATTCCGTTTTACGTTTCTTCCGATTGAAGTTATACAGGTAGTTTTTAGCTTTTATAAATTTGATCTATTTTAGACAAATCTCAACATATAAAATTAGGATATCGCTCAGATATCATTCTACGAACTCGAGTTGTTGGTTAAGAGAAAATGTGACAAGAGTTTTCTCGGTTTTTTTTTTCATTTTCTTTAAATTTCAAATTTACTCAAATCAATAATTCTGTAGTGCTTGGGAAAAGTGACATAAATCAGTTTCCACAAACCTTTTTTGATAATTTATTGACAAATTACACTGGTTTATGTCGATTTGATTTTTTTCTGTATGAATTATTGTAATGGGAGGAATACTTATGTATTTGTTCCAAACGAGCAGATGTTCCGTAAGATGTCAATAAATTATCAAAAAAGATTTGTGGAAACTGACTTGTGTCACTTTTCCCGAGCACTGCAGAATTACAGTTTAAATTTCCTCCGCTTCTATTTTCATAATTTGATATGCTATAGATTCAAAATCCCCTATATCCACTTTCACTTGAGAGTAAGTGGTGGAAAATAGAAGGAGTTTTCAACCTAACAGTGACTTTAACAAACGTTTTTGTTTCAAATTTAGTGGCTTTTTAAATTCATACTATTTAAATAATTATAATTCAATCTTAGCAAGCAATATGTGGACATAACTCAATTTTCAACAAAATAGTCTTTAGGGGGTTTTGAATCTATAGGATTCAATAGTCAAATTTTCAATTCCATTGTAACATAATAACATTGGTGACATCGAAGAAAATGACGGCCAGTTTACCTATACCTCTGAAATGTTCACGATCATTATTTTCGTATGCGGATGACACGGTTGTTATTTTTACACGTAAAACTTGGGATGATACCTACTTTAATGCAAACAATGGCATCACATTGATTAAAAATTGATTTGATTCCAATATACTTGTCTTAAAGCATTCTAAAACTACGGTTGTACCATTTTCGTTAACATCTGTTGTTATGAAATCCCCTGACTCGCTCTTGTGTTTAAAAATTCATACATCCAATTGTTCTTCTAATAGTTGTAACTGTCCTATTCTAAATGAATCTCCTCAAGTTAAATATCTCGGAATAATAATCGACCAACATTTACGTTGGGATAAACATATTCCTTTTCTGTGTAGTATATTAGAAAAATTATTCACTATTTTGTCATCCTACGGAATTACTTGATTGTCCATGCTTTACGACTGATTTACCACGCATTAGTACAAGCTATATTATTAAAATACGGCATTATAAGATGGGGTAGTGCTTATAGTACCTCCCTCATGCCAATAACTCTGCTACAGAAAAGAATAATAAAAATATGCCTTACTAAACCTCTTGATTATCCCTCAGAGCTGCTTTATTCAGGATTTAGAGTATTTGACTTTCATCAAATTTATAACAATGTATTATTGAATTTCGTACATAAAAAGCGAAACATATATAATTTATATTCACATAAATATAAAACCAAAAGATCAGACAACTTATGTTTGACAGTTCCTAAATGCACTACATCTGTAGCATATAATCACAGTAGAAATTTCGGTCCAAGGCTTTATAACATGATAATAGATAAATTCCCAAACATACAATTTCCTAATGCTTCTTATTTCAAAAAATCTATTAAAAGTTGCTGTTAACAGAGAAAATTTAGAGTTCAATTATTGTGATATGTGTTTTTCTTCTTCTTCTTTTCTTTTATTACTTTTTACTCTGTTATTCAATAAAATGTCTTAACATTAACTTATGTGGAATGCCCCCTGAGCACGAGTATGTAAATTACTCTGTTATTCAATAAAATGTCTTAACATTAACTTATGTGGAATGCCCCCTGAGCACGAGTATGTAACTTACTCTGTTATTCAATAAAATGTCTTAACATTAACTTATGTGGAATGCCCCCTGAGCACGAGTATGTAACTTACTCTGTTATTCAATAAAATGTCTTAACATTAACTTATGTGGAATGCCCCCTGAGCACGAGTATGTAACTTACTCTGTTATTCAATAAAATGTCTTAACATTAACTTATGTGGAATGCCCCCTGAGAACGAGTATGTAACTTAGTCTACTCTTTCTGGGATGCTAGAGAATTCTTATACTTACTTACTGGCTTTTAAGAAACCCGGAGGTTCATTGCCGCCCTCACATAAGCCCGCCATTGGTCCCTATCCTGAGCAAGATTAATCCAGTCTCTATTATCATATCCCACCTCCCACAAATCTATTTTAATATTATCTTCCCATCTACATCTCGCCCTCCCCAAAGGTCTTTTTCCCTCCGGCCTCTCAACTAACACTCTATATGTATTTCTGGATTTGCCCATACGTGCTACATGCCCTGCCCATCTCAAACATCTGGATTCAATGTTCCTAATTATGTCCGGTGAAGAATACAATGCGTGCAGTTCTATGTTGTGTAACTTTCTAGAGAATTCTTATATAAAAAAAATAAATATGTATCTTTGTTCTGGCAATAAAGTATTATTGTTGTAGTTATTATTATTATTATTATTATTATTATTATTATTATTATTATTATTATTATCGCCAGTCGTGGACATCCAGTTGGATGGATACAATGACGTAAGAGAGTGCACTGTAAAATATGCTGACAGTTAAGCAGTTGCCCGAGTCAATACTGTGTTATCTCTAGGACTAAAAATCAGCTCATTAGTAATTATGCCAAAAGGTTTAAGTTCGCTCCATCGTTCACACATACGTACACGCATAATTCCGTTCCATACCTGTTGAAATAGTATAATTGTTTAATGATGTTACCATTTCAACTTGAATAGAATTTAGCGCTGTAGTGGACTTGTAATAAAATTACATTGTGAGTTTGTTCTGATAGTACTCTGTGGTGTTCTTAAGAAATGTGGTTATAGCATGCAGCCCGTGTATGAGAAGGATATGGCCGATTCAGTATTCATTCACTCTATATTATGGGTCCCATTAAACGTTAACATTTGAAGCTGTGGAATTTATCCAGAACATAACGCCCGCGGAAAAGCGTCATTCATCTCGCGAAAGAGGTAATAAAAGATGCCATGATCCTATTTGCGAACAGTTAGCTCAGAATAATGTTCCCGGCTACACATTTCATTATAATTTCATACAATTTCGTTTGGCATTATATTACGCTCATTAAAGCGGCAGAGTTATCTTATTAGCATTTTGAAAGACTTTAATTCGGCTTTTAACCTGTTTCGTTTTAAATCACCTTCCACGTTCAACTGTGTCTGTAGCTCTCACCGTTTTCACTGTAAATGCTGTCAGTATAGGTTACGTACAACATATACACCGACAAATATTGTTGTCAAAACTAAAATTTAGAAACCTGTGCTTTATAAGTAGGGGGGAGGGAAATTTTAGCATATTTGTAAGTTTTATTCCTTAGTTTCAAATCATATACTACCATTATATGAATGCATTTCGAATTATTTGTACCCAAAGGTGAATATTTTATACTGCATTTACAGGGTGACCCATATTTAAGTTCATCTTTTTATTACAATGCAGTAGCTAAACCATTCAGTGATGAAAGAGTGATGGAACGGAGAAAAATTCTCTCCGGCGCCGGGATTTGAACCCGGGTTTTCAGCTCTACGTGCTGATGCTTTATCCACTAAGCCACGCCGGATACAACCCCGACGCCGGTTAGAATCGTCTCAGATTAAGCTCCATCTCTTGGGTTCCCTCTAGTGGCCGCCCTCTGCACTACGTCATAGATGTCTATGAACGCAGGACCGAAGTCCATACATGTGTTGAGGTGCACTCGAATGAGTGACTGGTTGGCCGGGATCCGACGGTATAGGCGCCGTCTTAAATCACAAAGTATCCGGCGTGGCTTAGTGGATAAAGCATCAGCACGTAGAGCTGAAAACCCGGGTTCAAATCCCGGCGCCGGAGAGAATTTTTCTCCGTTCCATCACTCTTTCATCATATGATGACGCAGAATATCTGCATGGAAATATCATATGTACTTCGGTACATCAAAATATATATGATGTGCGTAATAAATTACTTTGTGATTTAAGACGGCGCCTATACCGTCGGATCCCGGCCAACCAGTCACTCATTCGAGTGCACCTCAACACATGTATGGACTTCGGTCCTGCGTTCATAGACATCTATGACGTAGTGCAGAGGGCGGCCACTAGAGGGAACCCAAGAGATGGAGCTTAATCTGAGACGATTCTAACCGGCGTCGGGGTTGTATCCGGCGTGGCTTAGTGGATAAAGCATCAGCACGTAGAGCTGAAAACCCGGGTTCAAATCCCGGCGCCGGAGAGAATTTTTCTCCGTTCCATCACTCTTTCATCATATGATGACGCAGAATATCTGCATGGAAATATCATATGTACTTCGGTACATCAAAATATATATATATAATATAAACCATTCAGCTTAAGTGACCCATTCCACCGCTAAAAGTGCTGTGTTCCACACCATTAAAAGCACAAAAGAAGCTGTCATTTAATTTTACTTTATTGTGTTCTCAGTACTGTCCGAAACATTTAATGTAATCAGAAAAATGTAGTGTAAATTTTAACCCTTATTTATTTATTTACTATTTACTAGAGCTTCCTCAAATTAGAGGCTGCCATTAGACAAAGCATACAAAACAGTACAAGAACAAATAAATGATGAAAGATAACAGAGTAAGAGAAAAAAGTAAACAAGTACACAAACAAACAAACAATGGCAGCTTACAGAATAAAAAGAAAGTTACAAGTAAAGAAGCAATGAAAGCTAATAAGAGAAAGAAAAATGATAATGGTGCTTCAGTTTTTTCAGTACACTGAATTAGAGTCCATATAGTTGGTTTCGTAAAGGTTTGACGGACTCTCTTATGAGGAGGGCCAGTTCATTCAAAAAGATTTGTGCAGTCCTAGGGTCTTACAGAATTGAGAAGAGAAGTTAGGTATCGTTCCTCTTGCTTCAAACATCAATCCCGTAACACTGATATCGTGAAGTTGGTAGTCTATTTATCTTTATAATACGGGATGATTGGAGCGTAGATTGCTCGTTTCTCCTCATGTACATCTTCAGGCTGTTCTTCATACGTTTCAAACCAGATGGTGGGGTCGACTATATACCCTGAGACAGGAATTCGCTAATGGCAATTATGTCAATTCGTCTGTTACCAAGTACCTTACTATAATAATACAGGACAGCTGTATACTAGCAGCATTGGCGTGAGTGCGAAATATCGCGGACCTGACAGCTAGCGGAGAGGGATGGAATTACGTCCACATATACAAATATTAACATAGCCAGATTCGGACTATTGTTTAAAACGTGAGTTGCTAATGTGGAATTATATTATACGAAACACTTAAGAAATGTTGAATAATATTTAATGTAAAATTAGTATCTTATGTCAAAGCTGCATATTATGAGAAATATTGCATACTTCATATTACTTTCCGTAATTAATTGTTACATATTTTGTCTTTGGTTTACCGAGACAAAATCAATCTGATATTAGGAATGAATTTACAGTAATGTTTTATATATGCATTGCTGACAACTGCAAAGATAAAATTGATAGTAATCTGATGCTTGTAATAATTAGTAAAGGCATGTGGACAACAATAAAACTTAATTTGATAAAACCTTAAAATCCAGTACATTTTAACTTCTATTTATTTATTTATTTATTAGGTCTAAATAAAAAAAAAACTAATTTGTATTTTTTTCAACACAAAGACGAAGGAATTAGGCCTACTAAAGAATGTTGTTGACTTATGTTTTATGAACTGTCGGAAATCGAAAGTACGATTTGGAGCAATTTGTAATGTTGCAATTGTCACAACTATAAACAGCACATATACATCCTGACATTTTAACACTAGTACTAATTCCTAAAACTATTAACAAATTAACTAGCCCAGCAACAATATACATTGCAGTTGATTACAGCTTGTTTCGCGAGTATCTCCATCCCGGCAGGTAGGTAGCAGCACCATCGTCGTTCGCAGGTAAAACTGCTAGCTGTCCGGTATTATTGTAGTAAGGTATTTGCTAAAAGTACCGTGTTCCATACCATTAAAAGCACAAAAGAAGCTGTTATTTTATTTTACTTTATTGTGTTCTCAGTACGCTCCGAAACATTTAATATAATCAGAGAAATTATTTGTATGGGAGTGATAATGGTAATTTCAAGTTATCTTAACCGATGGCTGTTGATTGGTTTATATATCAATGCCAATAAATCCGTACTATTATTTTTCTCATGGTATATGGCATTCATATCATTCTAACCTATCTGATATTTCCCCCCCCCTTAACTGTAAATGAGCACAAACGCTTCTTAGGTGTAAATTTTTCTGACATTTCGTATATTCGATTCCCTCATCGTTTCAAATGCATATCATTTTACCTTTTAGGTGTGTTTCCAAATTATATGTAATACGCTTTGTCAACTCTGGCAACCTTTTCATAAGGGGAGCTAAATTTCTTCCTTCTTTTTCCTTCTTCAGATACAGGGATTAGGCCTATTGGCTTGTTCCGTCTTCAAGGCTTAAATCATCTGTCCATCTTATTTTCGGTCTTCCGACATTTCTATATGATTCTACATAATTCTTCCTAATTTTAAATTTATATTGGAAAAACTTGACTGAATGAATGAATGAATGAATGAATGAATGAATGAATGAATGAATGAATGAATGAATGAATGAATGAATGGATAAATGAATGAATGAATGAGGGGGGAAGTGGGAGGAGAAGCTTTAAAGGTACGTGAAAACACGTCCTTGCAAGGGGGGAGTTGGGGCTGTGAAAAACTGAATATGTGAGCTCCAAGCCTCTTGGCCACTTGTCTCACTTCGGGTTTCGCCGCCCCAGTGAAGGAGCGCTAGAAATTTCCAGTAGGTAAGCCGAAAATGGACGTAACTGATTAGCTACAGCATACGGGGGGGGGCAGAAGTACAGCGACCTGATCCGGAGGAGAGACGCGATGGTACCAACTAGCAGGAGGAGTCTAGGCACGAAACGGTAATAGCCAGTTTGGCTGTTTGAAGATTCGAACGCGTAGGGTTTAATCTTAACGGGAATAGCCAATTGGCTCTTTGATGATTTTTCTCAGATCAGGAGACCAGCCAATTGGCTCTTTGTTGACTCCATTTATCTGTACAAGGGGACGATTGAATTCTGTTAGGGCCCGAGTTCCATGTGAATAATCATTAATTTTGAGCCGTCACCAATGTTCCGTGGCCCATTTCTTTTAGGGCTCATCCCGACATTTGTCTTAACGCCTTAGGAAAACCACGGAAAAACCTTAGGCAGGATGAGACCCGGCAAAACTTTATTTCTCACACTAGTTTATTAAACCGTGTCGGACTGTAAAGAAAACAACTATTGCAATGTCCATATTTTAATTGGCTCTTTGATGACTCCATTGATCTGTACAAGGGGACGATTGAAATCTGTTAGGGCCCGAGTTCCATGTGAATAATCATTAATTTTGAGCCGTCACCAATGTCTCGGGAAGTGAATGCAGGTCCGTTGCCCATTTCTTTTAGGGCTCATCCCGACATTTGTCTTAACGCCTTAGGAAAACCACGGAAAAACCTTAGGCAGGATGAGACCCGGCAAAACTTTATTTCTCACACTAGTTTATTAAACCGTGTCGGACTGTAAAGAAAACAACTGTTGCAATGTCCATATTTTATATGTTGTGCAATATTATAGTATTGTGAAATTTTTATTTTCCTATCAATTTCTTTCTATTGTTCTATTAAAATTATAGCATAAAGCGTATTAACCTGTTGTATCCTATAGGATACATTGCCAATTTAAGGGTTAAAACATTAAATGACTGTCTGTGTACGATCGAACACGAATTGCTGCTCGAATGGAGGTGTGGCAGTCCCCATTTATACTCAAATTGCATTATTAATTCTAGAATCCGCAGTGGCTATTATTCAATCATATGTATTTGCAGTATTTAGTACTTTATATTCTGGTGCAGAGATGGTGGACAATGGTGAAAGGAAGAAATGCAACGCTGGACTACAAGACCATCAAGATAATTCACTCCAACTTGATTTACACAGGCTCAGTTACGCAACAGAAGGGTGCTGGCCGACCAAAAACAGTGATCACAGAGGAGGCCAAAGCAGCCGCTACTGTGGCCTTCCAGAGAGGTCCTAAGAAATCCATTCGACACTACCAGCGGGAATCTGGTGTATCCTATGGGTCCATGCAGCGGTTGCAAAGGAAATGAATTGGCGGACATGGAAGCCACACTTTGTGCAAGCTCTGTCATGTGAGGACTGTGATATCGGAATGGAGTTTGCGGAGTCTCTACTAGCATGGATTGAAGAGGAGCCTAACCTTTTGCGACACATTCTATGGTCAGACGAGAGGAGTGTGGCCGGGTGCCAAATGAAATGCTTGTGAGAGCAGAAGGCCTACAGAACGTTCAGCCAGTCTGGAAAAATATACAGCAAATGCTGGCGTTTACATCGGATTTTAATATTGGTGAAATTTTGAGCAATCCTAATGACTGGACTATTAGTTCATGCTACTTTGATCCTGTAATGTTAATTCATTTACTTGTGATAACAGTAATCTTTCAGTTGTTACACTTAACAACACGCTAATCCCTTATTAATCTGTCGTAAAAATCTTGGCTTCTTTTTCGATAATAATCTGAATTGGAATTTTCAAGTTAAAGAAACGATAAAAAAAATCTGTTCCTCCGTTCTCTGTTTGAGTCGCTTAAGAAACTTCTTGTCCCAGCAACTAAAAGGGTTTGTACTAGGGTATAGTACAAACCCTAGTAATGCCGCACTTCGATTATTGTGACCTTTTGTTAAGTGACCTAAGTTCTGAACTCTCAGTCAAGTTACAGCGAGTTCAGAATATGTGCGTTAGATACTATGCAACATCCAACGATATGATCACACATCACCGTCCTTCGCAAGTTTTTCGTGGCTCCGACTTAAAGAACGTAGAACTTTACACTCTTTGTCTTTACTCTTTCGAATTCTGCACACTTCAACACCAAATTACCTTTCGTCTCGTTTCTCTTATCTATACTCTAACCACGACGTAAATACCAGATCACTTATCTGTGGCGCGTTAAGTATACCTCTTCATAGAACATCTCGTTATTCATCATCTTTTACAGTATCCACCTCGCGACAACGGAATTCCCTGTCACAAAGTATTAGGGGCTGCAAGACAATAAACACTTTTAAAAACAGCTTAAAAGATAACCTTCTTAGCATTTCACTCCAATCATACTGACTTAAACTATCACTGTCTACATTGTTACTCCTTCCTTGAGACATGCATCCTGATAGTGCTGTATTTTCAAAATTTTCTCATAATACTCTCTTTCCATTATCTAACATTATTTGAAATATATTAACATTCTATGTATTTTACCTTAATTCTGCTACATAGTTGTATTTCAGTGTTTAATTAATAGTTTATAGTATTTTCTTGTTTAATTAGTAAATAATTCTTGTATACATGTAACTCTTATCTGAATCAAATTGTTGAATTCTTTGTAAGTTCACACATATGTATATATACTTTATGCTGGTTGAGTGGAAGGGAAGGCCTTACGGCCTTAACTCTGCCAGCTAAAATAAATTATTATTATTATTAATATTATTATTATTATTATTATTATTATTATTATTATTATTATTAGTCCACACCTGCGGAGTAACGGTCAGCGCGTCTGGCCGCGAAACCAGATGGGCCGGGTTCGAATCCCGGTCGGGGCAAGTCACTTGGTTGAGGTTTTTTCCGGGGTTTTCCTCAACCCAATACGAGCAAATGCTGGGTAACTTTCGGTGCTGGACCCCGGACTCATTTCACCATCATTATCACCTTCATCTCATTCAGAAGCTAAATAACCTGAGATGTTGATACAGCGTCGTAAAATAAGCTAATAAAATTAGAGAAATATATTATTATTATTACTATTATTATTATTATTATTATTATCATAAACGAATAAAAAGTTGGACATAAATATGGTCGCCCAGTATATACATATTTGAGCTTTTGGCGCATATAAAAACATATTTTTTTTTACCTATGTGTTGCATAAACCATGATTAAGAATATGGAAAATCGGATAAATGGAATACAGAAAATCTCAGGCATTAAAACACGTCACAGGAGTTATATTTTATTAATTGCAGTCTGACAACATGCAGACAGTGCAATCATTTTGGACAAATCCATGGAACTCAACACAGCACTCAATTAATTAAGTGCATTGCTGACGCTATACTAATTTACAATATTGGGATGTTATTATGGATAACAGTTGTGATTAAAATAACTTATTCGAAACAAGAAGCCACTTTATTGTCTTCTTCAAAAGTGTATAAGATTTAGTCACATTATTAGTCTTTTTCATATTTCTTAAAGATGAAGCATAGAATCTTGCAAAACGAAAAGACAGGAAAGCAGGACAAGTGCATGCGGGTTATTCCATATGAAATCGATCAGTAAAAAACCTCGCATTTTTATACTCTAATTTTTTCCCTATTTATACAAGGTGCTGAGAAGAGTGCATTTGCAAAAATATACTATCGAAAGTCAAACAGTTTTCGTATTGTTGAGCGACAAATTTAGAGTATTTTAGAAAATCTTGAACCAACAGCGCAGTGTCTTCAAGGCAGCAACAAGGAGTGGAAGAAATTAGCCAATGAATTATAGGGACATCATAAAAGTGCATTTGAGGTCATTTGTGCACTATATTAACGCTATAAACTTTGAGCAATTGTAAATATATGTCTCAGTTTTGTAACATGCGTAAACACACTCAATAAGCAATATATTATAAACATTATAGTTATAATTACTAAAAGTGTATATATGTAAATAGTGTAAATAGAATTAGTTTCATTAAGTGAAAGATAGTGATAGTGAAGATCCAATTAATAAAAGTGTATATATGTAAACAGCGTAAATATAACAAGTATAATTAACTCAAAGATAGTGATAGTGATTGAGAACATTCAACAGTGAATAACATAAAGTAATATAACACAACAATGAATATCAACAAAATCACGAAACAGTGAAGCAAAAGACAATGGGACACAAAATGAACAAATAATTGATGAACAAGTTTCAATAAACCATGTAATATGACTACGCGTTATGGGGCATGGTGATAATTAAACGGGGGGGGGAAGCCTTTTTCAGCGCTCAGATCTCTGGAACCATTTACTGCAGAACATTGAACGAGAGCTCATTTCGAAGCTGACATTTGGTAGGTTATGAAAAGAAGTAATCCTTATTTTTATTATATACAGAGAGACAGATAATCTGATTTTACTTACTTTTAGGCTTTTTGCCCATTTGTAAAAATGTAAAAAAATATTGAGAAAAAACCTTCCATTATTAAGAGGGATTCGGCATTGTTTGCTTAGTGTCACGACAATAAGTTTCGGGGGTATTAAAAAAATTATTTTCCCACGCCTGGACTTGAACGACGCAGTACCGCACGCACTGGCCGAGAGCTGAAGATAAGCGAGCGTTGGGCGTCATTTTACTCCTGTGTTAATGAAAACCTGTGATAAAGCTAGCCCAGCTATGCTCTACTGGACGACACTTCACGTGTTTATGTCTCCTGGCCTTGCTTGCCTCGGCTAGCTCCCGCCTCACAGCCAGCTGGCTAGTTCACGCACGTACTATTGCTTTCCTTTATTTGATTTTTCAATACTTTCTTATCAACGTTGCACCAGTAAAAAATGTGTTTATTTGTACTTTCAATGCGGAATCTAACCATATATTTTTAATAGTAATATGCGTTACAAGAGCGGTATATTGAAGTTTTCATGTTCGAGGAAAAGTTTGAAAAAGCGAAAAGTAGATCGTTTATTACATACCTGAAAGAGGAATTTCTAATTATTTGCAATGAAATCTCCATCTTGGTTTCTGTTCAATGACGACAAATTTGCAAAACAAAAATATCTATCTTCAACATTGTTGCTTTAAAATGTTTTCTATGTTTACTATACTCCAGCAGGCCGTGATATACGTCTGTCTTTTTTTTTTCCCAGTCTATGATGAGTCTGGGATCTTGTTGATTTTTTCACGGCTTCCTTAATGTTACTTGCATCACGAATGAAGTAACTTTAGTGGAGTTGTAGAGTGTACTTAATTTTTGCAAATATTTAAAAACAATAATTAACAGTGCAATTTAGGTGAAATTGCAGTGGTAAGTTTCCAATTTATAATTATTACTATATTGAACGTCTCTAAAAATAATATGTTAAAAGCCTAAGGCAGTAAAATCAATGTGTCACTTAAGCGGTAAGAAGAGGGAAATTGTTATGTGTGTTAGGTTGGGAATACTGAATGTGGAATTTTAGACTTGCCGCGGATTGGTTTTGTGCGGAAACCAAACAAATACGCACGATCTCGCACAAAATATTTTTTCGTGGGCAAAGGCGTCTTAATGAAGAAAAATCTAAATTTATTCATTTCCATAAAAAGTAAGAAAAACTGTTTACATGTCAACATAAACTTTAACTTTTCAACATCAAAATAAACCATGATTTTGATCATTGGGTGAAAGAGTTTCGGAGCCACAACAGTTTAAAGTTGCTAATTTTATGAAAATACGATGAATTAAAATATTTTTAATTTTAACACTATAAAGTTCTGATGCCTCAAACTTTGCACAAAGCATTGTATCACAGTTGTCAGCGGACAGAAATAGTTTCATTGTATTTAAAAATTGCAAGGTCAATTTTCTCTATATTTCGGTCGATTTGAAATGGAATAACCCATGCGTTTATGAAAATGTAAAGGAATAATAGTATAAATAAAATAATATGGTAGCTTGATGTGGAGTGAACTGTGCGACTATGTTTCGATGTCGTACTTACAAAGCTGACGACTTTGCATGTCATGCTTGCAGTGCTCAAAGAAGTGACTCCAACACATCTCTGTGATGTGCCGAGTAAACTCTTCGCCTTCATTTCGCCCCGTCTACTTGGGTTCCTTTGTTGAGCTCTCATACCTCCTGCCATCTTCAATTAAGACACTCGGCTTACAAATCGATTTGTGACGTCGTCAAACAACACGTAGCGATAATGAAAATACAGTGCCGGTCTGGTTATATGTAGCGCTATAACAGGATTTACCAAACAAAGTGGTAGTGTCAATCGCTGTGGAGTAACAGTTAGCATGACTGACCGCGAAAGAAGCAGGCTCAGGTTTATATCTTAACGCCAATATGTATCCCACTGTGTTGTTTTTTTATTATTAATCTATTTTTGCGTACATTTTATTCAATTGTCGGTTTCTGGTTTAATTATGTAAATGCTACTTAATTGTAATGTAATACTAATATGTATACTAATGTGTTTATTTTTATTTCTACTGTGTACATTTTTTATTGAATTATCGGCTTCTGTTTTTATGTGATTCGTATTTGATTCTAACAACATTAATATGTATTGCACTATGTTTATTTTTATTTTATGAGGTAAATTTTTATGTAACTACCTCTTTTGATCTCATTATGTACCTAAATTGTATCAGTATGTAATTAATTCTGATTCAGTTTTATGTTCAACTATGTAAGCAAGTTTTAATCCTGGTTGAGTGTAAGAGAAGGCCTTACGGCCTTAACTCTGCCAGGTTAAATAAAGCGATTATTATTATTATTATTATTATTATTATTATTATTATTATTATTATTATTATTAAATCCGGGTTGGGACGAAATACTTGGTTGAGGTTTTTTCTGTGCTTTTCCCTCAACCAATTAAGTGCAAATGCTGGGTAACTTTCGGCGCTGGACCCTGGACTCATTTCGCTGGCATTATCACCTACATTTCAAGCAGTTGATAAGGCGTCGTAAAATGGAATAATAAAAAGAATTAGGAGGCTGTATGGCTCCGTTTTGTTTAGTCAACTGTCCGAAGACAGGTTGGAACCTCGTAACACCAATAAGACATCACTCATGAGACAACTAGCCCAGGAGATAATGGGGTAAGGTGGCCAGTTCCTTTTCTCCTGCAAAGCATACATCACCGATTAGCTACAAATTCCACTAATCAGACTTCAGATGCATATGAACAATGTTTTGTGCGAGATCGTGCGTATTTGTTTGGTTTCCGCACAAAACCAATCCGCGGAAAGTCTAAAATTCCACATTCAGTATTCCCAACCAAACACACATAACAATTTCCCCCTTCTTACCGCTTAAGTGACATATTGATTTTACTGCTTTAGGCTTTTAACATATTATTTTTAGAGACGTTCAATGTAGTAATAATTATAAATTGGAAACTTACCACTGCAATTTCACCTAAATTGCAATGTTAATTATTGTTTTTAAATATTTGCAAAAATTAAGTAAACTCTACAACTCTACTAAAGTTACTGCATTCGTTATGCAAGTAACATTAAGGAAGCCGTGAAAAAATCAACAAACTTGCCGATGTTATTACTGCAATATGTTATATAAATAATATTGTTAAAATATTAAAATGAAAAATAAATCATTACATAACTTTACCATTTGTTTTAAGTTCGCATTTATAGACAGGGGGGAAAAAAGACAGACGGATATCACGGCCTGCTGGAGCATAGTAAACACAGAAAACATTTTAAAGCAACAATGTTGAAGATAGATATTTTTGTTTTGCAAATTTGCCGTCATAGAACAGAAACCAAAATGGAGATTTCTTTGCAACTAATTAGAAATTCCTCGTTCAGGTATGTAATAAACAGGGAACGGATTTATATGGACTAAAAATATATGAAATATGTAAATATATATGTAGTTATTTTTACCAAAATATGGAATTAAATATGGATTTTTACCAAAATATGGAATTAAATATGGACTTAAAATTATAAAAAAATGACTATGTACGTTAAATATTGGTACATTTTAATCAAACTAAACAAAAAATATAATGGACGTACCTTATCTTCCAATGTAGTTTCAACAAAACACAATTTTTATTGTCTGTTACCATAACAATAGGTTACAAACATTTCTTTCAAGTGCTGAAAAGTGAATCTTCTTCTATTGTCTCTGAGGATAGATTTATACTGACTAAAAGAGCGTTCGACGTCACAAGAAGTAACTGGTACATAATTCAATTTCACAATGTCTGCTGGGGATAAGTCCAAGTTAATCTTCACTGTTGATTCACCACTCATCACAGCAACAACCTTTTGTAGTTCTTCATATCCAGGGTTTTTTGAAAGTACAGTGTCCACCTTAGCTCTTACTGCATCTGCAACTTTACCTCTACCACGATTCAGTTGTTCCACAGTACTATTTATAATTTCAAAACTTTCAGATAGTGAAAGGTGCCTATTTTGGAGACTTTTGAGCGTTTTTATGATGCATGAAAATGTATGCTGAATGTGAGCTAAGTCATTCTTCACACTTATGTCACAGGTAACTGTTTTCGCAGTATCAATTGAGACTGCATCTTCAGAGTCCAATGCAAGGAGAACATTGTTAATAGAGTCTATATGTTCGGCATAATATTCAACTGCTTCTAGCCATGTACCCCATCTAGTTAAAATTGGCTTTGGTGGCAATGGAATTTCAGGGTACATTTCTTTCAACACGTTAACTCTACTGGGAGCTTTGAGAAATACTTTTTTCACTGATGAAATCAACAAATCTACTTTAGGGAAATTGTCTCTGACCACTTCTGCCACACGATGAAATGCATGCGCCACACAAGTAAAATGAGTCAATTTAGGATATACAACAGATAATGCTTGTCCAGCTTTGACCATATAAGGGGCAGCATCGCTAATAAAGAATAACACATTATCGTACATAATACCCTTTGGCCACAGGATACCCATAGCTTCGTTGAACAGTTTAACTATAGTTTTGTTATTGCACTTTTCTAGAACATCACAATGTAAAAGAATTCGTTCAGAATATTGTTCACTTAACAAACCGATAACTACATTACCAACAAGTCTACCTTCTTTGTCGGGAGTCTCATCAATGGAAACCCAAATTGAACTATCTTTAATTTCATCTCTTATCTTCTGTATTGTCTCATCGTAGATGGATGGAGCATACGTCTTCCTAAGTGTTGACTCATCCGGGATTGTATGTTGAGTATATTTTTCAAGGAATTCCCTGAAGACCTTATTCTTTAGTTTGTAGAGAGGAATATCAGCAGAGATGAGAGAACGGCACAGGTCGATGTTAAACTCAGATCTTACATTCGATGTTGTTGGTTGTGTTAAAAACAATTGTCTCTGCTTGGAATTTAGTTGTTTGTTGGCCTGATGTTTACTAGTTGTAATGTGTTGTTGCACCAGGAACTTTTGTGTAGATGATACTGCACACTGACACAAATTACAAAATAATATTTTATTGTCAGTTGATAAACCATCTTCTTTAAATTCTGAAATGTAACTTGTTAGTTTTGATTTTAAATTGACTGAATGACGTACTTTTGGCATATTTACCGTCTTTATAGTATGATTTACAAAACTGAACCTATGTGTACTCTGACTGGCATTTAACTGTTGAGCTGCACAACTGAAGTCTGTTAAAAATTTTAAATTAAATTAATACAGTTTTGTAACTTACTTTCCCATTGTTGATAGGACTGCTAATTTTCAAATAACTCTGATGTTAAAGGGATTACTGAACATGTGTTTAAATCTCTATTGTTGAAATGTATTTTTAAAAGTTAATGGAATTTTGTTTTGTTTTATTGTTAAACCTAATATAATATGGACTGTTTTATATGAAATATGGAAAATATATGGAAATTAACGAAAATATGTACTAAACTCTAAAATATGGAAAAATATGGAAAATAAAAGTAGGATTTTTCAACCCTACACATTGTGAAACATAAAGATAATGCAAAATATAAATTATATTAGCTTTATAAGTAAATATGTATTTACATATAAATCCTTTCCCTGGTAATAAACATCTTCGCTCAAAATAATGTACGATACACGAGCGGTATGTTTTCTTTCAATTCTCGGAAATTAAAAAAGCTCAACTACGTTACGCTTTTTCAAACTATTCCTCGACCATGAAAACTTCAACATACCGCTCTTGTAACGCATATTACTATTTCCTCTAACACATATCAAGTGAGATGTACTGGCTGATAATAGATATATGTATCAGGCAGAACTTCAATCACAGGTATATTATTATTGTTATTGTTATTATTATTACTATTATTTTAATTTTTGTTATTATTATTATTATTATTATTATTATTATTATTATTATTATTAGAAGAAGAAGAAGAAGAAGAAGAAGAAGAACTGTTACCAGAAAGTGAATTTTTTCGCCAAGACCCGTATTCACATGGAAGTGGGTACAAACCGAATTATGTGGTGGACAATGTAGAAGAAAGGTTGTCCTTTATCACCTACCCTGTTGAACATCTACTTGAAGGATTTAGCGAAGAACTGTTTTCAGAACACGGGAGAAGTGATAGTAGGTGGAAGAAGAATGAAGTGCATAAGATTTGCTGATGATATAGCGCTGTTAGCAGAAGGGGAGACGATACTAAGGGATATGCTACTGGAACTAAATGACAGCTGTGAGCAGTATGGGATAAAGATAAATGCAAACAAAACGAATACCATAGTTGTAGGAAGAAAAATAAAGAAGGTAAATGAGCCAGTAGAGCCAGTTGACAGCTTCAGATAGGCTACTTTGGTGCAGGAAGTGAAAAGGGGTATAGCAATGGCAAAGGAAGATTTTAATAGAAAAGGTGTTCCTCCTGCAGACCTCTGGAAGAAGAAGAAGAAGAAGAAGAAGAAGAAGAAGAAGAGAGACTAGTGAAGTGTTTTGTGTGGAGTGTGGCATTGTATGGGGCAGAAACATGGACATTACGACGAAGTGAAGAGGAGCATTTGAAATGTGGATATGGAGAAGAATGGGGCGTGTGAAATGAACAAACAGAATAAGAAATGTAGCTGTGTTGGAAAGAGTGGATGAAGAAAGAATGATGTTGAAACTGATCAGGAAGATAAAAGTAATTTCTGGGTTTGCAGTGAAAGACCTACCCTTGGACAGAACATCATGACTGATTGAGCGTTGAACATCCGTTCCCATTACCATAATTTTTACCTTGCACTTACGAAGTATTCAGCTTTGGTAGCCTAAACTTTAACATTATTCACGGGAAAATAGCAGACACTTCATGTCTGCCCTACTATTTGAGTTATTAAATTGTATTTAATAAAATAGTTATTAATATTACTGTAATGTTATGTGTCATTGTTTATTATGTTATTATTTTTGTTATTATTATTACTAGTACCAGTAATAATAACAATAATAATAGTAATAATAATAATAATAATAATAATAATAATACTAATAATAATAATAATAATAATAACAACTTTCTTGTATACTGATGCTTACATTTTTACATACCTACGTATAGGCTACGAGTAAATATTGAAAAAAAAAATATCGTTGAATTTCAGTTAATAAATGTAAAATTGATTATTAATTTCTAACTGCGTTCTACGGGCTTTAGACTCCGGGCTCCGAGTTCTGGGTTCGGACTCGTCAGTAGCCGATGAGACCTTAAATGTAGGGCCCACGAAGGATGGCCCGCCTGTGAGCGTCGGGTTCACGAATGCCGCCCGGGCCATCCATCTGACAGTCATCGCATATGTCGTATAATGGGCATATACACCCTAACATAATGAGTTCTTCATAAACATTGTGAAGTTTGGCCAGTGTTGCAAAGAATCGTCTAAATAATATCAAATATTTGTTAGAAACAAAACTGAGAAGAGTGAAATTTTCTGAAAATGTCATTAAACAACACAAAGAAAAGAAACACTATCACTTCGAAGTAAGTTTTATTGTGAAAGTACATATATAGAATTTAAGATAAAGTTCTTAAAGATAAATTAAAAATGACGCATACAGACCATTTAAGGGGTTAGGTACAACTTACAGCAGTAAAATTTTTGGAAATATTCAACATTTTTTCCCTCCATTACTGTGTATTGTACAATAATGGAAATTGGTATGTGTCAAACACTGTTCTTCTGCTACATGAGAAAGAAATTTTTACGATTTAAGAAAATATACTTTTTTTTTTTCAAAATTCAAAATGGTGGCAGTTCACTGTGCAGTGATGAAGCGTTTCTCTGATAACTCATAAACTTCTTAACTTTTCATGTTCTCTCGCTTTTATTTTATTGCCGAAACTCATGTTTACAATGTCATGCTCTTTTAACTACATTCCCTAGTAAATAATATTTTTTTTTTGTGTTAGAAGATAATACTGATATTTGATCATTTTGTAAAATGAATTTATTTTGTATCAGACAATCTATCAAAGGTAGAGAAGTGATTTTGCATCATATTGTAGATATGGAATGCATAAACACACACAAAAAATTTCATCACAGAATCTTGGATACTTTTTGAGTTATGAGGGAAACGCTTTACCACTGCAAAGTCAATTTTGAAAAAAAAAAAATATATATATATATATAATTTTTTTAACCGTAAAAATATGTTTATCATATAGCAGAAGGACAATGTTTACACATACTAATTTTCATTATTTTACAAGTTACAGTAATGGAGGAAAAAAATGTTGAATATTTCCAAAATTTTACTTCTTTAACCTGAACCTAAACCCTTAAATGAAATACTGTTGGCGGAAATCATATTAATGGTAGTAGATTGCACAGAATAATTCCACTCCACAAAACCGATTTATCACTTAAACAATCCAACACTGAGTTCCATTCCATCAGTATAAATATTATTTCCAAAATAATCATCAGAGGAATTTGTTGAAATCTGGAAGATAACCAAATAGTAGAAAAAGATTAAGGAAACTGTATTCCCAATAGGACATTCATCAGATATACCCTTAAATGAAATACTGTTGGCGGAAATCATATCAATGGTAGTAGAGTTGCACAGAATAATTCCACTCCACAAAACCGATTTATCACTTCAGCAACCCACCACTGAATTCCATTCCATCAATATAAATCTTATTGTCCAAAATAATCATCAGAGGAATTTGTTGAAATCTGGAAGATAACCAAATAGTAGAAAAAGATAAAGGAAACTGTATTCCGAGTAGGATATTCATCAGACATATTACACGTGATGTCGCAACTCATCGAAAAGTTCGAGAATGCGGTCAAGTCTTATATATGGCATTTGTTGACTTAAGTAAGGCTTTTGAATCGATAGAACACGTACTGTTATTGACAGCCTTAAGAAACCATAGAGTGGAAGAAAAACACATAGGAATTCTTGCCAAACTGTACAGGACTCCAACACCAGAGCCAAGGTTCGTCCAGATAAATAAGAAGAAAAAATCAGTCGAGGCGACTCATTGTCTGCTGAACTTTTCATAAACATTCTGGGAAAAATGTTTCGGATGATTGACGACAATTAGGATATGACTGTAGACAGGAGTAGATTGTTTAATCTAAGACCTGCAGATATAATATTTACAGTCACGGGAAACCCAGTACGAAAATAAGCTCAGAACAGTAGTTGTAAGTCTACATATGAATATAAGAGAAAAGATTTGTAAGATGGAAGTCTTAGAAAACAACATAGCAATCAATAATGAAAGTCTATTATAAGTTATGCAAGATTGAAACTACTTCAGTCAAACTAGATACTTTGTTGAAATGATTCCAACTAAATACAACGGAGTATCTAAACGGCATGTTAAAATTATATGGGCCTAAATTGTGTTGTGCAGATTTAATATAGTAAGATTTTCCTATGAAGAAATTCATCGACATATTCATTCTGTTGGCTATACTTCGCTGATAAAAGACATGAAATTCAACAAGATGAAAATTGACAGAAACTGAAAGTGAGTTGGAGATATACGTCTAGACATGAACAGTTGGATTCGTAGACTTACGGCTGGGGACTTGTGATGCGAGTCCATTCTTCTATTTGTTAAATGGTTGGTTTTTTTCGAGGTTTTCTTAAATGTAGCACGAATGCAGGTAATCCAACGTCAAAACCTCGAACTCATTTTACGTCTTCTTCCTTTATGCATGAAGCTGTATATCCACTTCCGTTCGCTACATCAATTTGAACCACCTCACCGAACTGATATTTTGTAAATGCAGTCTTCATGCTGCACCTTTTATATAATTTTGCAATACATGGATTTGTTTTAAGAGCAAAGGTCCTTAGACGCTGCTATATGTCATCTTTCTCTACATAGTTCTATTTGATATAGATTAGAATAATTAATCATATTTTAACTATTTTATATTTTTTATATGTAGATTTTATTGCTATTACGTCTCGTGACGAGAGTATTGTACGAAATGGAAATATAAAAATTGGAAATTTATCTTTCGAAGAGGTGGAAAAATTCAAATACCTGGGAGCAACAGCAACAAATATAAATGATACTCGGGAGGCAATTAAACACAGAATTAATTTGGGAAATGCGTGTTATTATTCTGTTGAGAAGCTTTTATCATCCAGTCTGCTGTCAAAAAATCTGAAAGTTGGAATTTATAAAACAGTTATATTACCGGTTGTTCTTTATGGTTGTGAAACTTGGACTCTCACTTTGAGAGAGGAACAGAGATTAAGTGTGTTTGAGAATAAGGTTTTTATGAAAATATTTAGGGCTAAAAGGGATGAAGTTACAGGAGAATGGAGAAAATTACACAACACAGAACTGCACGCATTGTATTCTTCACCTGACATAATTAGGAACATTAAATCCAGACGTTTGAGATGGGCAGGGCATGTAGCACGTATGGGTGAATCCAGAAATGCATATAGAGTGTTAGGTGGTAGGCCGGAGAGAAAAAGACTTTTGGTGAGGCCCAGACGTAGATGGGAGGATACTATTAAAATGGATTTGAGGGAGGTGGGATATGATGGTAGAATCTGAATTAATCTTTCTCAGGATAGGGACCAATAGCGGGCTTATGTGAGGACGGCAATGAACCTCCGAGTTCCTTAAAAGCCAGTAAGTAAGTGAGTAATGTTTAACATTTTAAACTTATTCTACTTGTGATTTCATAGGTACCATTGTATCCTATTATATAATCAGGTGTATTTCACATTTATGACCTATGTCTTCACAGTTTGTTTATAATATAAGTTATCAATAGATTTATTAGTGATCGGATAATGGTTCAGTGAAACCGAAAACGTTCATCTGTAATGTAAAAAACAGCATATTTGTAATTTGATAAATCTGACTGTCTTAACAATACAAATTTTGATAATTATTGCCATTATTAATTATATTACAAAATTATTATAGCCGGCTTTTTAATGTTGCAACACAAGTTTAAAGTTACATACCTTAAGTTAAAAAGTATCTCCTGAAATTTGACTTTTGACCTAATTCTCTTACAAAAATTATCTACAATGTTTACCGATTGTGCCACAGAGATATAGAAATATTGTATCACACAAATTTTAAAATATAATGTTATGCCACTTGCAGGTGTAATCAGTGGCGTACTGGGCCAAAAATTATTTCACGTTATTACGTGCAAGTTTGAACTCTCAGATTCTATATTATTACGATATTCCCTCTAGTGTGGACATTGTGCCACTGTCATACATCTATGACGCAGTGCATGAGGGTAGGCCACTAGAGGGAACCCAAGAGGTGGAACTTAAACTGAGAGGATTCGATCCGACATCGGGATGGGAATCCGGTGTGGCTTAGTGGATAGAGCGTCAACACGTAGAGCTGAAAACCCTGGTTCAAATCCCGGTGCCGGAGAGAATTTTTCTCTGTTCCACTCATACATCATCTCAGACCCTAGTTTCCTATCTCAAGATCCTTACCCTAGGATCGTCCACAAACTCTTAAGGGTATATGTACGAGAATATTTTTGGGGGAAAAAAATGTATGGTTTTTTCTGAATCCAGTGATACATAGTTAAAATATGTAGTTTATTTGTGCTATTTAAATGGACATATTGTAACATAATAGAGGCCAGTTAAGACATCTACTTTTTAACTTTAAATTAAATTTCCCAAAACTTACAATTTTCCCACACATATTATTTCATAACTCCACAACAATTAGAGATAGAGTGCTGAAATTTTTCACATTGATTTGACATCCATTTATGCAAAAAGTAGACTATAACAATGACTATATATTTGAAAATAAAAAAAATTAGGTCACAAAATATTATGCAAATTTTAATATATTTTATGTAGGACAAAAAAAAATTTTTTTATTCATTTAGAGTTTGCCCAAGGGCAGGTCGTTCAACGAAATCCGAACGATGTTATGTTAATCAAATGATATGACTGCATAATTTTTGTTTTCATACTCTGATAAAACTGGCTTTAAAAATTATTTTTAATAACGTTTTCACACCTTCATCAGCTGTTTAAGTTCTAACAACTCTTGTTATGACACATTGTAATTTTTGTCAACTTGTGAGCTATTTTTAATTTTTTTTGTAAAATTTTAGGACTTTACAGCCTGCATTTTCTGATATTATTTGAGATTGTTCACGTACATATACTCTTAAATTTCTTCGGTTTAATTCTGAAACACCCGATATGAGTTGACTTCAGTTGACCTGTATATTTGGTTAATTATAAGCTATTCTTTTTTTCACCTATTCCTCTTGGTGGGGTATGACGTGTTTTAAGTCTATATTTTGAAGCTAGGGATTAGTATTTTTAGTTGATTTGTGGGAAAATATATGTTCACTTTAGGAAACCGTAATACAAAGAAATAACATTAAATGTTTTTTAAACACTTTACATAGGATACTTAACAAAGTGTCTTATTTCTGTTCCAGTCAAGAGCAGTTCCTTGCAGCTGTCCTTCAATTAATTCCCTTTTATGTCTTCCTGACCTCACAGTTGTAAAGATTTCTGAAGTCTTTAATGACAGTTGAAGTTTGCGCCGGTGCATTCCATATTTTCCAAGTTTGCGTAGAGAAAAGAAAAGAGCAGAGAGTGATGAAAGTGGTTGCGGCATTAAAACAGTAGCTAGAGATGAAATTGTTTTTTCTTCTTTCAACCTTTATAAAACTTCTAAATTAAAATAACTTCTTTCACCTCAAGTCTTTAAATAATTTCAGAGGTAAAAAAAATAAGATTCGTCGTGATGTTATCTGAAGGAAACTCTCTCTTTCAACGCTATGAAATATTAATACCAGCACGTACTTCGTGCTGTTCACTAGGGTCGTCTTTGCACCGTCTACAACTTCTCAGTTATGACATCTGGTGTATTGAAGCTGAGATGAGTTAGGTCTGTTAGCCTAAAGTGGTTTATATGTAAGATTTTTTTAAAAATAGTTTTTGTTCGTAATACGTATATATTTTTAAAAAGATTTAATTGTTCTATTTATTCTCATGCATGAGTTAATCACTGCTCCACCAAGTATAGAGAAGTACTAATAAAGATATACAGTAGTGGAAAAAAAAACCGGACCGACCCTTGTAGCTGATTTCAGAGCCTTGTTCACTCCAGAGCACTATAGACTGGTAACTAAGACTTTCGTGGTTCGAATCCTGCCTGGGAAGGAAACTTTTTTTGTTCCTTATTCAAATTTATTCCCATTACTTTTCGATTGCTGGCAAAATTAATGTTCTAGGAATAATAAGTTAATTAAGTAGTAAAATATCGCTGCAATCGAAAAGTATTGGGAATAAATTTCAATAAGGAACAAAAAAAAAAGTTTCCTTTCCAGGCAGGATTCGAACCACGAAAGTCTTAGTTACTAGTCTATCGTGCTCTGAGGTGAACAAGGCTCTGAAATCAGCTACAAGGGTCGGTTCGGTTTTTTTTTTGCCACTACTGTACTTCATATTCTCCGAAAGTATTGATGTTCACATTTTCCTGAATAGTGGCCTACTGAATCTGAAAAATAAATAAATTTGTATGTCATATTTCATGTCATATCTACATACTTTTATACGAGGAGCGTTCAATAAGTAAGTATTCCGTAGCTCTGAAATGTGTTGTTATTTTTTACACTCACCTATTTTACTCATCTTTAACTCCATCCATGACCTACTCCTCTATGTAAGCACCTTCGATATAGAGACATTTGTCCCTTCTGTATACCAACTTCTGAATGCCCTCCTCAAAAGACTTATGGTTCTGTCAGTATAAAAACGCGCATCACTGTTTTGACCTGCCCATCATTCTGTAAAAGGCGATCTTTTAACTCTTCCTTCCTTCAGATGGAAGTCACTAGACGCAAAGTCAGGACTGTAAGGTGGGTGTTCTAGGCGCTCGCAGCGAAACCATGCAATTTGATGTTAGATTTGTTTTGCAATACTAGTATGTGGTCTAACGTTGTCATGAAGGAGAGCATCTCAGGTGAGGAGTCCAGGACGCTTGTGACGTTTTGCAGATTTGAGACATTATACGGTTGCACAGTAACGATGAGCGTTTACTCTTTTTCGTTGTTCGAGAAAGTGAACAATCCCAGAATCCCAGTATAACGCTTTTCTCGCTCGAATCGTAAAGTGTGATTAAATTGGTGCATCATTACAGTCCTGAAGCAATGGAATGGAAAAATTGTACTTCGGTGGTAAGAAAAAATTTTAAGCTCACATCCTCATAGGGAATATCATTTTGCCGGAATTCTGGGATTCCTAAAAAAAAAAAAAGTTGAAGCTCACTCCTTCTGCAGGGAAAGTCATGTTGACTGTATTCTGGGATTCCAAAGAAAAAATCAACCTCACACGCTCTGCAGGGAAAGCCATGTTGACGGTATTCTGGGATACCAAAGGAAAATAAATCGAGCTCCCTCCCTCTGCAGGGAAAGTCATGTTAACGATATTCTGGGGTTCAAAAGAAAACATTTCAAGCTCACGCCTTCTGCAGGGAAAGTCACATTGGCGGTATTCTGACATTACAAAGAAAGAAGTTCAAGTTCACTCCCTCTGCAGAGAAAGTCATGTTGACGGTATTCTGGGATTCCAACAGAGTTATTATTGTTGACGTTCTCGAACCACGAGAGAGTAAACGCTGATCGCTACTGTGCAAATTTACAATATGTCAAATATGCAATCCGTCACTAGCGCCCTAGAATCCTCACCCGAGTGTCCTCCTCCTTAATGACAACGCTAAATCGAATATTGCAAACCAATCCCAACGTCAAATTGCACGGTTTCACTGGGAGTACGCTGAACATTCATCTTACAGTCCTGACTTGGCGCCTAGAGACTTCAATCTGTTTCCACCACTGAAGGAGGAGTTAGAAGGCCGCCGTTTCCAGAATGATGGGCAGGTCAAAACAGAGCTGCGAATATTTTTATACAGCCAGAGCCGTATGTTCCTTGAAGAGGGCATTCAGAAGTTAGTACAAAATGGGAAAAATGTCTCTACATCGAAGGTGCTTATGTGGAGAAGTAGGCCATGGATGGAGTTAAAGGATGCTAAGGTAGATGAGTGTAAATTAATAACAATAAATTTTAAAAGCCAATGGCGCTCTATTTTAGCCACATTGGTACTTCAGTTACAGAAGCACTGTCGGGGTAAAAAGCGGACCACATTACCTCATATTTCCGAGGTTATGAAAGCATGGAACTCCACCTCTATGCCCCATGACATGTAGAGTGGCAAGCATTACTATTTAAGCTACCATTTACAGTACCTAGTTCCCACAAAATCCGATTAAAACATAGCTCCAACTAAGGTTATCTATTGTTTTTATAAGACGCTAGCTCACATGCAGACAATAATGCCAAGTATTTTGTCATATATACGATGAACAAACGTGTTCTGCTTCTTTTTCACATTGAGCATTGCTTCTTTTGTTTCGCTATCCTATAGTACACTCTTACTTTGATGTGGAAAGGCCATGTGGTGATATTCATCAAATGTGGAATGCGATGAATTTCGTAATCACTCGTAGTAATATGACCGCAAATATGTAAAAGGGAAATCAGCTAGTAGACATAATTTAATTATTATCAATAGCCCGAGGAAGCTTTATGGACCATGAATGTTCTACCTTTGTATCCTCCCAGTGACTCAGAAATCCCCCAGCAACTGTTTCTGATAACTACGTATTTCAAGTCATTACCTAACTGGTAATAAGACTACCGAGAAAGAAAGTCTACTTGAAAAGATGTCTATAAAAATGTCTACAGGAAATAAGTCTACATATGAAAGGCCTAATTTACAATAAGGTCTACAGTGGAAATTCAAAGACAAAATATAATTATATGACACAGGCCCAATATTGTCTTAACGGAGGAAGGACCTGAAAACTTAGTTTACAGTTTGCAAAATGAGCTACGGGCAGTTTCCCGCAATCAGAGGTCTGCATCGAACGTTTTCGCTCGAGCGCCAAGTAGTTCATAGCAAAATCAGATATGTAGCGCACATGCATGATGGGTAAAATTGTCGCGAGCGATAAATCCTCAAACGATATAAGCCGAGCGTTAGACATTCGTTCTTGTTACAGTGATTAACTGTGTAGTAACATCACAGATGTTTATCATTTCAAAACTTTGCAGTGTTTAACTAACCTCTCCATAGTACAACTACAAAACTTGCTTTAAAATGTAATATATATGTTGGAGGTAAATGTTCTTTTTTTCCCCCACACAGGAGTGATTTTTTGCCACATCTGGGAGATGTTATTGGATGTAAATGTAATTATTATAAACGGAGAACAGAATCACGATAATGCAAGAACCATATCAAGTTTTCTAGTAGTAGTAATAATAATAATAATAATAATAATAATAATAATAATAATAATCTCTAATA
Organism: Periplaneta americana; assembly: GCF_040183065.1. NCBI lineage: Eukaryota > Metazoa > Arthropoda > Insecta > Blattodea > Blattidae > Periplaneta > Periplaneta americana. The sequence goes on from NC_091127.1 coordinate 138,478,677, forward strand.
ATTAGTGTGTCAATCTTTGTATCTGTAACAGTTGTACCGCATGATTATTCTTTTTATTATATTTTCTGTGACGTTATCTCTGTACTAATATTATTATTAATCTACTGCTATATCAATAATATTTTGTAAAACGTTTCTACATTGTCGCAGTATATAGGCGGAACACTATATTGTATGGACCGATCATATTATATATGTGGTACATCAAATATTGAATAGTTATTAATTAGCAATAATAACTGTATATCGAAGTTTTTCATACTATTTATTTATAACTTCATGTTACTCTTTTGGTACGTTGCATTAAACGTTTGTCACAAATGCAGAAAATATTATTTTTACCGTGTGGGGGGAAAACATATGTGTATCTTATCTGTCGCCTTCCATACAAGATAAGATATGTCGGTGAGATGACCTTGTACTGTGCTTCTATTTATTACGAGCGTATTACGACCGATGTTATCTTACTCGAGGGTGCGACATTCGACCGAGTTCAAGCGAGCGATTTAACTGCAATGCAGCACTCTGCCCGCTATCTTTTTAACAGAATTAACGAAAATTTAGTATTAGAGGCTGAACACTTGGAAAGTGTGATGTTTTGGTGAGTACCATTTGATTAAAGTAATTAAACGAAGTACGTGAGTAACGTAAGTTATGAAAACAGTAACATCTGCTCGGCACACTCTTTGCCGACAGCAAAATACTAGTGGATCAACCTGACTGGTGAACACTCGTTATATAAATATATAAAAAAATGTAGGATAATATGTAAGAAAGTTTATCACATATAATTTCAAAACATAAATTGTTACCCGCACAGACTCGCATTCTTCATTTTCAACAATTCTGAAGGATAGTCCATCTTAACGACTATACCACAGTTTAGTATATACAGTTGCGAAGCTCAATACTTAATAAATATGCATACATAAATAGTTGCTGACCACCAGGATCGCTACTAACTCCTCAGCACAGACCCTTTCCCGAGCAGACGATAATGAATGTTCGGGTTTTCTATTTCAGTGTATGGAGCTCAGTGAAATACTATAGCTATTACCACTTTATTGCGTATCATTGCTAAGTTTTATTTAGTGTAATGTGTCCATAAGTACCGTTTACTTCTTATTGCATAATCTGTTGGAAGAATAATTACAAAAGTGTATTATTTTAATGTGAAGAGAATTTTACATGTTAACATAATCTGTTCGCATCAACATTTTAAGTTTAGAATGGAAGCTATTTTGAGGTTTAATAAAAAATAATTTATATTGTGATTTTAATGTAGCACATTTACCTTCCTTAGGTAGATAGAAAATTTACTATACCACTCCTATGAAATCAATGTACGTACGATTGTGTTACTTCGTCTTTTAGGAAGTATATAAATACAATAATTCAGTACGTACTCGATTGTAGTATTAAAATACAGACAAATTGAATGTGCGGAATATACATAACATTATGTTTAATTATAATCTATAATTTCGAATATAGGAATATAAGTTAAATATTATAGTAAACATAGCCTATAATTTCCATATGGCATAACATACATGTAATGGCAGGGCATTGGAGACCACTAAAATTAGACAGAAAGGGGTACCTCGTACAGTAAACATAACCTATAAGTTCAACATATCTAAATATCCGTGCGGTGCAACTGAAAATTATTGAATCGTGCATAAATGAATGTACAAGAATTTCGCGATATTTAATCGAAATAAAGGCAGGTATTACACATACAAGCAACGTAATTATCGCACCAAAAATAATATTACACCTTAACTCGCAAGTGAATTATGTCTGAAGTGTATCATAATCATTGTTTAAAATTTTATTAATGCAATTACACTACATTTTAGAGAAATATACGTTACTCTTTATGCATTCCAACTAAATTATATGGTTGAAACGCCGCCCTTCGTGATCGGGTTAAGCGAGCCACATGGTCTGCCTTACGGCCTGTATTAGATTACGATGTCAGTGACACAGTCTATTGGTCTTACTACTTACAGCGCTCCAAGCGGCTAGCAACTATCCCGAGAAATGCAAAAAATCATCCCAAGCTTCGTAACTGTATATACTAAATTGTGACTATACTCTAACCTCCTGTAATTTCGTTGTCATCCACACCAGTTGACTGCACGATTATTCGCTGTGCGTCTACGTTTCATGCGAAATATGAAGAAACGGAAAAACTTCGAAGAAAACCCCAAATGCGACCTTCTAAGCTACAATTTTGATTATGTAGATATATTTTTTTAATTCAAGATGTAACCGGGAATTGAACTCTCATAATCTACGTAACCGACTGATGATTTAAATCACACAGCCACAGTAACTATACGAACCTCTTAAAAATGATAATTCGCGCCCCACAAGCTGCAAACCGCAGCTTGCTGTAGCATATTTACAGCATTTTCTCTTTGAGATGAGCTGACACTGGGCCGTTACCATGGAGACAAGACGTTGAAGAGTGCTGCCCTTGTTGAATTATTCAGCCACGAAGCGCTACTGTCACGTCAAACTTAAAACATTTGAAGGGAGCAGAAGTCAGCAAAAAACAAAAGAAGGCGTAAATGTGTTCTGTAGAGGTTTCGAGCATGACCTATCTGTCTTGACACGACCGCTGTGATGTATTTGGGCGTTGTTTTTCAAATCAGAGTTTCACTATCAAAGAAAACTTTATGTAACTTACAGTTGATGCTTGCAGGTAGAGACAATGGGTTTGTAGCATTGAATTAAAACTTGTATCGCTGTCTGCCATGTCTGCACGCCTGAATCAACGCTCTGTAGATTATCATAAAGTTTACGTTACGTGACCATATTCTCTACATAGAAACATCTCAGTTAGACGAGAAGTCTGGATCAGGGACTTTTCCCATTAATTTTATAAGACATTGTTTCTTGAAAAAAAAAAATGTAAAAACTACATTAAATAATTTGTAATATTGCGCACAACAACATAAGCTATCTATTCAAACCTTGAAATGCTAATTCACGTATCATTTCTTAAAATTCAATGTACGATGATGCTATTGAGTTATTTATTTATCATAATATACTTTAGAAATTTGAATCTTTAATAAGCACTATTGCGTGTGTCCGTAATATATTTTAACATTTACACAACATTTGAACAGTCTACCGTTATGGAGTAACGGTTATTCTGCCTGACCGTGCAGCGAGCGGGCCCGGGTTCAAATCCTGGTTGGGACGGGATCCGGCGTTTTCTTCATAAATTTTCCGACGTGCGGAATTTTCGTCACACATTACATTTTAGAAACAGACCTCATCGTTACACATCAAATTTTCGAGACTTAGTACTTCATTGTTACTGTTTGCTACAAGTTAAACGCTTCTAATAGGGGTAATAGACATTGCTACTCACTTTATGAAGAATGTGATAATAGGGCAGAGCTCAGAAAATTATAAATTTTACAATAAGCTTGCCTGTGAAAGTTCCACTCAATGTGATAAATATGACTGTGACGTTTCGTCTGTAATCCTTAACTGTGTTGAAGATGACTATATCAAAAGGCGCAGACGCGGTAGAGGACACCAACAATCAGTTTTCCCTCCAATATCTGGTATTTTTATCAACGTACTCTTCACAATTTACAGAGAACAACTAATACTTGCTTAGCATGGCATTGGAGAATTAATATCTTGATATGAAAACCACTCCTTCATTTTTTCATGTTCTTCAACAGCTACAGATTGAGGTAGCGGTAATTGATCGAGACATCGAAAGATTGCAGTCTGGCTTCTCACCCACCAAGAAGAAGAGAAAGTATCTTAACATAGTTGCCAGAATTTCTGGGATTGTATAACGCTATGAGAATAGTGCAAGCGATTGGGCACAATATTGTGCAAATTTTTAGTTGATATTAAAAAATATAAAAAATAAAGAGAAATGGAACGACTAAAATAATTATTCGCTTTGTACATTAAAACAAAAATGTATGTGTTAACACATAAATAGGGGAGAGTCGGGTAGTATCGGACATCGGGTAATATCGGAAAGTGAGTTTCTTTCATCTACCACACGATGATAGAACCTGATTGACATGGTTACGTTTCTGTGATGTCGCATAGAGAAACGTAACCATGTCATTCAGGCACTACCATATGGTGGTAGATGAAAGAAACGCACTGTCCGATATTACCCGATGTCCGATACTACCCGACTCTCCCCTAATAGTGTATAATTTGAAGAAAGGCCTTCAGAATTTCCATCACAATCTTCTGAACCTCATAAAAGGGAATTTTAAAAGATTTAAGGATATTATATGTAAACTTTGATATGTAAATTTTGGTAAACAACCCCTCACTCCAAATAGTACGCTTGTAACATCCTATTTGTAAAGCGAAATGCATATTTTTCACTGAGATATGGAAGGCAAGGTACATATTTAGCTCGCTTTTCATCATTTATATTCTGTTCCTGTTTCGTGTCTCGCTGAAAGCTTATCGTAGGGCATTAATGTCAACTGATGCACATAAGAGCAAGCGCGCGCTTTAGAGCTCAGGAGAGTCTGAGCGCTTTACAGCGGAAAGGAAAGACACAGACGAAAGGGGTAGTATATGCTGCTTGGTCGAGCTATATACAGGGATGGCCAGCACTGATTCAATGGATAAAGGGAAGAGAACTTATTAAAACTGTATCCATGTTAATTTTTAGATTTGTCTGAGAAGTATAAGTGCATTATAAGAATATAAGTTTTAATTTTCACGTTCATTTTTCATAACTATGCTTTTTTATTCGAAAGGAATATTTTCTCAAATTTTTTTTACAGAAAAATGAAATTTTCAAATATGTTTGTTTAGTATGTTTACAGATATGTTTACAGGTACTGAAACAATGTTTTCGTAAATCTTATATATCATAAATACGTATTACTGAAGATAGTGTATTAAAATGTTTGAAAATATTCGCATGGAAAATGTTTGTAAGAAAATGAATTAACAAAGCAAATACTGTTACACCACAAACAAAAGATATGTGCCTATGTGTTGGTAAAACGTGAGCTCTATAGCTTCAGCAGATTTCGAGATAATTTAATATTCTGATAACAGAAAGTTGCGCACCAATATCACCTAAAAGCATAATGCGATAAGAGTTTTATTATGTAATATTAGTTAAGTTAAAACATATACCTAGACAACTTTCCTTTGTACTATAATATTGTTTTGATTACTTTTATAAGGCTAAATATACCATCAATATAAATTTCAACTTATCATGTCATATTCAGTGTCTTTCTTTGGGGTAACAATTTCTTTATGAATGATGTGTTTAATTCACTTAGTGCAGTATAGTTGTAGTTATTATGGAATTTGTGTGAATATTCCTTCTTTACTCTTTATTATGTTATTAACGTTTAAAAGACAACTGCAATATTAGGCTAAGAAATAGGTGTTAGTACTTTTGTTTTACAGATAATATAGAAAATAACAAACAGAAAGAAGCCATATAAAATTTTTAAGTTCCGTTTGAAGTTTGTGCACCACTGTTTTCTTAATCCAACAGGCTGTTTATTCCTATCATATCTAGTGCTTAATGCCCGCGTACGACGTCAAGGTCAGAAAAATGCGCTTGCTTTGACATCACTATCGTAGGGTCTCAAACCATCGCTTTCTGGGTTCATCTATTGATGGCAGTTATATCCGCCCTTCTATGGGAATCATCTTCAGATACACAATGAATCTTCTCATGTACTTCTCATTCTCTGTTTCTAAGCAGTTTGGCAATTGATTACGGGTACGATGGTGTCTGTTATTATACAGTAACACCCCTTGTTACAGAACCCCAGTACTCTTAGATGACATGAACATGAATTATAATGTGGAATAGAACTATTATTAATTCTGAATTAATAACTCTAATTACTGTTTATATTGTATTTGCACAGAGAAACGACCTCTGTGGTCTTACCTTGATGATGGAACCTGTACGTATTTCCGGAACGTTGAAATGTCAAATTCCAGTACACGGTGGAGTATCCAAAAGCCTAATTCTAATCACAGCCACCGTGAAAGCCTGACAAATATAATACGCCTCACCTTTATGCCATTGCTACATATTTTTTTCATTATTTATAGGCTATTATCTCACTTCCCTCATAAATTGGATGCGTTAACCCGTTTTACTATTATTGTTTTCAATAGAAGAATATTGACATCACTTCTCATTTTAATATCGCGGTTCGATGCTGGTTTCTCGTTCTTATCGAAAATACATTTTCACAGGTTATAAAACCTAGTAATAAAGCCCCCAGAATATTGGCAATATGACATCCACATACCTTTCCTAGTGCTAGTAACATTTCCTACAACTGTTAAATAATAAATCTCGCGGCGAGAGGATGATTTATTGGAAACGGGAAGCAATAATATTACATTTTTGTTTGAGGTGAAAATCCTTTCATCAAGTTGAAGTGAGCTTTGTCAATATTAATTTTATGGTAGAATTATTATAAACATTTGCGCGTTTGCTATTCATTTCAGGTTAATAAATCGCTACGTGAGACTGAAACTGATGTGCAAGGTGCTAGGGAAATAAGTGGAAATATTCTGACAGATGCTAATACTAAATCAATAGGAATTAATTTCTCAGCAATCTGTCTTTTACTCTAATAATCTGCTCAATATGCAGCAGTGTAGACGCACTGTTAGAAGAACTGATAGAGCGTCGGCTTTCCACACTGTTATGCCAGGTTCGAATCCCGGTGATTCCGATTGAAATTTGTGTTGGATAAAATCTGTATTCGGTGGTAAGTTTTTACGGGATACTCTCTTTTCTTTTACCGATATTTCACCATTTCTCCATTAATCATCATTATACGTAGTCCGCCTCCTGCGGTGCACAGAGCATAGAGCAGGTATCGGCAAAAATGTCATCGTGATCACTCGCAATAGTGACATCGCAGGGGCATCGCAGTAAACTGTCTTTACTTCACCCCTTCCCTTCCGTCAAAGTTCCCTAAAACTCCAGTACACAGGCATCTATCAGTGGCGGGTCACCTGATCACATTTAGGTTGCTTCTTTCTCAAAACCTTCAACGTCTGTTCGAAAACGTGTGTTTAAGGAAGAATGGGAGGAACAGTATTTGTTGTGCACATGGTGACAATGTAGACCCTCTTGTGTTCTAAAATTCTAATAGGCACTTATAAATGAAACATCTAGTGACATTATGACACGTCATAAAATTATCACGAAATCATAGGTAAGCATGAACATCTATATTAATAATAAATCTGCAGCCGAAATTTTTCTCGTAATTTTCGATTTTCCAAAAATAATTGGTCCTAACATATATAATTAACCACCCTGAAACCGAAAATCGTTTTTTTTATTTTTGTTTGTATGCCTGTCTGTCTGTCTATGTTTGTTACCTTTTCACGCGATAATGGCTGAACGGATTTCGATGAAAATTGGAATATAAATTAAGTTCGTTGTAACTTAGATTTTAGGCTATATGGCGTTCAAAATACATTATTTAAAAGGGGGATTATAAGGGGGCCTGAATTAAATAAATCGAAATATCTCGCTTATTATTGATTTTTGTGAAAAATGTTACATAACAAACGTTTCTTTAAAAATAATTTGCGATAAGTTTTATTCCTCGAAAAATTTTGATAGGACTGATATTTAATGAGATAAATCAGTTTTAAAATTAAAATAACAGCCATCTAAGGCCGTGTAATGAATTAAAAAACAAATGACTTCGTCTATAAGGGGCCTTGGACAGCAACAATCGAAAGCTATGAAAGATAGCCTACAGAGAATGTTTCTGTTTTTGTATGAAGTAATATCGGAAGCTAAATTAACCGATTTGTATAATTAATTATTATTTCACCATTGGAAAGTGTAGTTTCTCCAGATGGACGTAATACTATAATGTTATTACAGTAACTTCTGATATAATATAATATAATATAATATAATATAATATAATATAATATAATATAATATAATATAATATATAATAATATATAATAATATATAATATAATATAATATAATATAATATAATATAATATGTAATATTATATTATATAATTTAAGTTATTTGAACGGTTCAGAACCATAGTGGGCCAAGCGCCATTTACTGAGTATACGTAGAAAACAAGGGTTAAAATTAAGTTATTACCATAATTCAATGGAAACCTATAACAAGTAAAATAAAATATACACATTAAATCTAAATGATGTCAATCTTCATTAGCTATGGTTGCATGTAATAAAAATTAAGAAACATGTTGAATTAATTGTCACTGCACCAAATGAGTGTCTCTGGACCAAAATGATCGCATTTTAATTATTTGGATGCAATTTAAATTAAGTAACATATTAAACGATTTATCCTTCTATCAAACACGAATGTTCCCTGGATTAAATGTCCTCTTTTAATTATGTAATTACTTTATATTTATTTCTAACGAGTGCAGCGTAGAGCGCACGGGTTACGGTTAGTAATTAATATAATTGTAAACGAAAATGTATGCAGTAGAAAATACGTATAAAAATAATTTTCTTTTCATAGGGCTGGACGGAACGAAGCAATTAAAACATAAAAAGACTAAATTCAAATAAGAGTTCTGGTATTAAAATAAGACGAAACAAGCTTCGAGTCAAGGGAACTCCATGCAAGTTGTGTTATTGCGTTTAAAATTACAAAATCATTGAAGTGCTATAATGAAGGACATTTCATGAAAACGTGTCTGAATAAAGATGCTAATATTGTTTGTCCCGAATAAGCTGATGTTTTTAACAGTATGAAATTATCCACACGAACAATACAAAGGAGGATAAGGGATATTGAAACACTAGCTGAACGAGAACTAAAATCAAAGATGCATCAAACTCAAACTGACTTAGATTTATTTCAAATGCTTTCCATAGAAAAATATGTATACCTAGTCTTATATGCCTGACGCTACCCTACAGCTACTATGTTTGGCTCTATTTTGATTATATTTTCGAATAATTGCTTTCTGAATTAAAACTTGTAAAATATAAAGAAAGATCGCGACTAGCAGACGGAAATTTACTAGTTTAATAAAGAGTGACAATTTCTGACGTATTTTCCTAGGTTATTGTAGTACAGTAAAAATAAAGGTGAAATAAAATATAATCTGTCCATCTATAAGTCACTACATATAATTTTATCGTGAAGACTAGGTGGCACTTTCAGTTCACGTTTCCTGCCTTCAGCAATTATTACTGTTTTTACAGGCTCAATACTTGCCTCATTTGATGGCAAATTGGAATGTTTAATAAGTGCGTCAAATAGATAAAGTGTTTCCTGAAGTCAAAATAAGACTCGTATTCTTAAATACATGTGGTGGGTCAAGAATTAAAATCTCTATGAGTTCTGCATCCCTGTTTTAGATAGTGGGAAACAAAACAGTGATGTTTGAGACAGTGGGAAACAAAAGCAAGTCATTCTTATTTGCAGTTCCTTACAACTTACTTACAAATGGCTTTTAAGGAACCTGGAGGTTCATTGCCGCTCTCACATAAGCCTGCCATCAATCTCTATCCTGAGCAAGATTAATCCAGTCGTTACCATAATATCCCACATTCCTCAAATCCATTTTTATATTATTCTACCATCTACGTCTCGGCCTCCCCAAAGGTTTCTTTCCCCTCCTGCATTCCAACTAACATTCTATATACATATTTGGATGTATCCATACGTGCTACTTGCCCTGCACATCTCAAACGTCTCGATTTGATATTTGCAGTTCCTATAGGTACGTAAACAAATAAATGAAGTCACAGTTCTTTTTCGGAAGTTTCAACGTTAACTGAAATATAAATATTATTGAATAATGTCTGATTCAAGCAATTTTGATGAAATGGGAATAATGAAGGAAGCTTTAAAAATGAGCAGTATTTTATTACCTGAAAAATCAAAGAATTTATATGAAAAGGCATATGGGCAGTTCATTGATTGGAGAAGAATGAAAAATATTTCATCATTTTCAGAAAACGTTCTGCTAGTTTACTTAATATACCATCAACATCAGGTAATACTGAAGTATTGTAGTTGTTTCAATTGTAATTGAGTTTACTACAATTTTGCATTTTGATTAAAGCATTTAACATATCGAAAACAATAGTATTTACTAAAATAAGAAATCTGTATGTAAATGATATCCTGTATCGAAATGGCTTTCATTTCCATAGAGATGATCATTGCATAATAGCTTCATTTCAGTATAGTCGTAGATAATTATGTTTATTTTAGTTGAATATCAATCATTTTCACCGAATCTCACCTTGCTCGAAATTATGATAAACATAAGCACTCAATTGTATTCTTCCTGTGACATAATTAGGAATTTTAAATGAAAATGTTTGAGATAGGCAGATCATATATTATACATACTTTTTAAAGAAAGGGTGTAATTGATATTTTGTTATTTGAAGTGTTGTATCAGTGAGGAAGTGTGTTGCGTCAGTGAAGTCTATTGTGTAAGTGAAGTGTATTTGTGTCAGTGAAGTTCTATGGTTCATAATGGCTGTGCAAAGTATTTGAACAGTGAAATGGTTTTGAAGTGTTAGTGAAATCAGGATAGAATCAGTGCAGTGAGTGAGTTGACAGCGAAATAATTGTAGTGCCGAAAGGTATACTTGTGCAGGTATCAACCTATCATACTCGTGGGTCTTAGTTCGAACTTAGGGTTAAGATACAAATTAGACTTACTCCAAATGTTATTTTAAGTTATGTGCTTCATTTAATTTAGAATGCTCCTTGTTATTATTATTATTATTATTATTATTATTATTATTATTATTATTATATTATTATAATATTAATTATTATTAATTTTTTATTCTTTGTGTTTATTATTAATTGTCATTATTGAGTGTAATTAGTTATCACTACCACCGGGTATATATCCATTTGCAATGTGAATAAATAGCACGTATGAACAAATCCAGAAATGCTTATAGAGTATTAATTAGAAGGCTGGGCGTAGAAAGATCTATGGTGAGGCCGAGCCTTAAATGGGAGGATAATATTAAAATAGATTTGAGGCAGGTGGAATATGATGGTAGATACTGGATTAATCTTGCACAGGATAGAGACCGATTGTGGGCTTATGTGAGGTCGGCAATGACCCTCCGGATTCTCCAAAAGCTAAAAGTAAGTAAGTAAGTAATATGTAAAAGTGGAGGAAGATAGTACTGTATAATGCACGTTACGAATAGTTAAATACACTTGATTGATCCGGAAGAAGAATAAATTTCGACAGGGTTTATTTTTTAGCTATTGATAATAAAACGTAGCCTAAGACAAATTTCAAATTTATTGTAGGCCAATATCATTACGTTTAAGTTCATTGGGAGACGTGAGATAATTCTAGTGGTTGAAACCGTTGGAAATGGATAAATGCAATTTATTTTGACTTCGTCTACTAGTACATATTATAAGGTTGAAAAATCTCCTGAAAATCATATGATAGTCATGTTTTTATACAACTTGTGAACTTTATTCCAACAGTAACGTGTAACTCGTAGTTTAGTGGAAGAGATTCCTGGAGAGTTGAATTTCTTTTCCACCGTGCTAAATGTTGTTTCCGTGAGTGGAGTAAATAGAAAACTGCTGACTTATTTCTCAGTTGTTAGAATGTGTCCTGTTGTTTAAGGATGGGATTAGAAGAAACCCTCCGAGCGTTGGACTTACCGGGGGTGATTATCTGTAGATGGAGTTGTAATCACCGCTTGACCCCTCAGTAGTTAGAAATACAGTCTACGTGACAAGGCTGGAACACTACTGACCTGCAGCCACGCATTTGCGTTCTATTCTCCATTACAGTTTCCTTAGTCTTTATAGAAATTATTTATACGGGGGAAAACGGGAATTTAACGTAGTTTTAAATTACTATTATTGTGTTTCCTTTTCAATATATTTTATTACTCTGTAGAATCCGTGCTTTCAACATGCATTAAAAAAGTTTTTTGTTATGCCAGATTTTTCAGCAATACAGTCTCTCGATTTCTACATTCTATTAGAGATGTAATTTATTAGCTTACTTTATAATATAACTAGCTAAAGGTCCCAACACTATAATTTATACTGCGTCAATTCTTTTGACGTGACTTTTAGCAAGGGTCCAAGTTTCTGATCTCTATGGAAGAAACAGGACCCGCCATTACTTTCTAAAATTTTACGACTGTAAGTTTACATACTTTGATAAATGCTCGTTTTATGATTTTAACTGCGTCTAAATTCATTTTATTTTCTGGCTCATTAAAATTGATGTACAGAGACATCATTTTATTTTTACTAACATTTTTAATATTAACTTACCTATACCTCTGGATCAACGCCGTTTGCTGCCCCGTTCCACGACTGGAGTTCGATGATACTGGCGTAATATATAAACAAATCACTTTACTAGGTATAGGAGGGGAGAAAAGTAGTTCATCCATTTACGTAAACTAGGAAATATCACGCTTTTGAGTTTGATAATTTTCATTACGTTTTTGTTTAATCAAAATACAGTAAAGTATTAACAATGAGTGTTTTTACTCACGAATTGAGCTGTCCATGTGGACGTATTCATTATGTAATGTATATCATACTGTCTACAGCACATTAGCGTACAATATAGAGAATGAAGTTAAATTGAAAAATAATCATAATATGGATATTTAAACACAATTTTTAAAATGGTGGTCGTTAATTTCGATACAGGCTTCAGTTCTAATGTGCATATTATCGCACTATAGACTATTGTACCTAATCCCAATTACTAGTTTCGTTCTTCATACTAGTAAAGACAAACTATCTACTGTTCTTCCAAGTGATTTAGTCGTAGGGTAGTAGAAAGGGAGGAAATCACGTGACAGTTAATTACTTAACAAGGCCCTTTCATTTAAGTTATTTTAAACAGTTGTATAATATTACGTAGACGTCCAATTCCTAACAGAAATTAATGTTCTGAGAAAGGAGCTAAGACAGCCCAGCCACTAGCTGGCGCATAAAAGCTGGTGGGGAAAACCGGGATACAACGTAGGCAAATGGACGACAGTACCTTTGCGAAACTGATTCAATATTGAAAGCTCTTTCGTCACTGGAAAACGCGAACATATTTCTGGAACGTACTACACTCAGTAACTCAGTACTGCTTACTATCTGCGGTCTTGGTTCTGTGTGGAGTTGGAACTTCCTTAGTAGAAGGGGTGGGAGGGAAGTACATTCAAAAACTCAGGTACAATAAAAATTGAAATAAAAATAAAATGATGTCACTGTATAAAATTGTACAACCTGAATAACTAAACTTAGATCTTCGTCTATAATTTAATCCTCGAATTAGACCGGTTTTATATTTCATAACTCTTAGAATTTGCTGTTTTACATAGCAGATTATTGGTCTGTCGTACAGCTTCCAACGTGGAAGATCAAAATCTGATTTCAGGTATTTTCCCCTTAGAAGGCTTGGCTTACTTTCACTACCAATGATGAGATCCTTCTTCCAAGCTATTTTTGGTCCACACTGGATATTTCATTTCCGAATGCCCTCCATTTCTGGGAATATTCCCATATGCGCCACCTACGAACGTGTCTATGTGGGGACTAGTAACTCCACATGAGGCCGTTGCTACTAAATGTGCTGATACAAGTGAATCGGGGATTGCAGAAACAACACGTCATCAAAATTAATTCTTCAGTAGGCACAAAAAACGGTATTACTGGTGGTAGACCACATCAATGGTTATAGTACTGGCTTCTTCAGACAGAAGCCTAATAGATGTGCCGTTTTATACCAAATTCATTGGAATCTAATGCATTTTTAATGAAATAAATAAATATATATATATATATATATATATATATATATATATATATATTAGCTTGACATGTGCGTTTCTGCAAGGAATCAAAATTGTAGTATTATAATTTCAGTTCAACTAAAGTTTATTTGTCAAATTGGGGATATAATGTATGCATAGACCTACTGTGTACTTAATACATAAGTTCAGCATATAAATGAACTTATTTTTTCACAATATGCCACTGAAGAATATTATTAGAAAATTCTTGATATTCATATAATAATAATAATAATAATAATAATAATAATAATAATAATAATAATAATAATAATAATAATAATAATGATCTATTTTAGCTGGCAGAGTTAAGGCCGTAAGGCCTTCTCTTCCACTCAACCAGCAAATGGTATGTAACGCATTAGTTTGCGTATATAGTCAAGCTTCTCTCTTTGAATTGGCACAATTTTGTCTGGATATTCGAATTAAGAAGGTAAATATGGTATTCTCCTTTGTACTAAAAAGCAAACATTCTCATGGGGGCAGATAAAAAAATTAATCTCTTTTCTTCCATCATTTTAATAATGTCTAAAAAAGTGCTTACACAAATTTTGGCCACTCGAGCGCAATTACAAAGGGCGTAAAAAAATAAGTTTCCCTGGGGCCGTTTACAGAAAGAGAACAATATTTCATCGACAGTTTTATTGTTACAGAACAATTGTTGAGTTATTTTTCAACACATTCACCTCCAGAATTGAGACATTTTTCATTCCGTGGGATCAATATTTTTGTATCCTTGTGTCGTAGATGTCTGCCGTGTGGAATCGGAAGGAGTGTGTCGGCACACGTCTTTGACATGAGTTGTTTTTGCGCGCTTCCAGGAATTCACAGGTCTCCAAATATGAGACGGCTATACTAACATATGTGGTTTCTGCATGGAATGATAGCCCTATATCAACAGTCCATGAAACTCGAATAAACTCATTTCGCCACAAATAGTGACATGTGTTGTTTCTGTAATCCCTGATTTAAGTGCTTTTGGACTACTAATATTTCCATTATTACTGCAGTCGCTGTTATTATTATTATTATTATTATTATTATTATTATTATTAATGGAGATGTTAATTATACTACAATTACGGTTACTCATTTCCATTATGCTGTTGCTACTACTGCTACTACTATTTTGCTGTTACTATTACTACTACTACTACTACTACTGCTATTGCTATTTCTGACAGTGTCGTTCTTACTGCTAATAGGAATATATTTAGTTTTCATTATCATTTTCCTGCTACTGTATATTACTAAGGCTACTACTTCTACTGCTACTTCTGTTGCTATTAATATTTGTAATACAATACTCTTGCCGCTACGTCGTTGAACGCTCCAGTCAGCAAGCAGCGGTCTCACACGTAGTATGTTGCTGCTGTATTCCGTCCTCTTGACGTGACATCAAGTAGCAATATCACGCCGTCGAGTTGCTTAAGGAGGGACGGATCAACCCAATAACCGCAGCTAAGAGGACTTGACTGTATACAGCGAACAGCATGCAAGCAACTGCCTGAATCAGCATATATTGATAAAGATTAAAGTGCATATTAGAACCCCATTTTATCTCTCTAGCTATATTATACGTATGTTTCTAACAGTTTATTTGATAACTATTTTGCATCAAGGAAAATATCCACAATCTTCTTTCAAATCATATCTATTCACTTCGTGAAGTTACATTTTCAGCGATAGCAAATACTATCTGTAATATACTTACTTCCTGGCTTTTAAGGAACCCGGAGGTTCATTGCAGCCCTTACATAAGCCCGCCATTGATACTTATCATGAGAAAGATTAATCCAGTCTCTACAATCATATCCCACCTCCCTCAAATCAATTTCAATATTATCTTCCCATCTACGTCTCGGCCTCCCCAAAGGTCTTTTTCCAACCGGCATCCCAACTAACACTCTATATGCATTTCTGAATTCGCCCATACGTGCTACATGCCCTGCCCATCTCAAACGTCTGGATTTAATGTTCCTAATTATGTCAGGTGAAGAATACAATGCGTGCAGCTCTGCGTTGTGTAACTTTCTCCATTCCCCTGTAACTTCATCCCTCTTAGCCCCAAATATTTTCCTAAGAACCTTATTCTCAAACACCCTTAATCTCTGTTCCTCTCTCAAAGTGAGAGTGCAAGTTTCACAACCATACAGAACAACCGGTAATATAACTGTTTTATAAATTCTAACTCTCAGATTTTTTTACTGCAGACTAGATGACAAAAGCTTCTCAACCGAATAATAACAGGCATTTCCCATATTTGTCCTGCGTTTAATTTCCTTCCGAGCGTCATTTACATTTGTTACTGTTGCACCAAGATATTTGAATTTTTCCACCCCTTCGAAGGATAAATCTCCAATTCTTATAGTTTCATTTCGTACAATATTCTGGTCACGAGACATAATCATATACTTAGTCTTTTCGGGATTTACTTCCAAACCTATCGCTTTACTTGCTTCAAGTAGAATTTGCGTGCTTTCCCTAATCGTTTGAGGATTTACTGCTAACATATTCACGTCATCCGCATAGACAAGAAGCTGATGTAACCCGTTCAATTCCAAACCCTCTGTGTTATCCTTTACTTTCCTAATGGCATATTCAAGATCTGTAATATATTAATGATAATATTAAAACTTTTCGCTATAGTTATTATATATTCCCCAATGAAAAGACAACGAATTTCATTTTATTTACGAAGTTACTGTGTTAAGAACCCCGTTGTACAAAGATCATTAGATTTTATTTTCATATACCAGTTATAATCCCTAATATAGGTGTAGTTCGAGAGTCCAATTAATACCCAGGCGGAAAGCTTTGTGTTGGATATATCAATACTTGTAATGTCAAGCGGTGTTGTCATATTTTTTTGGAAAGTTTATTCCTGGATGCAAAAAACTGTATACCCACAACAGTACCTTGATAGCTACCATCATCATCCACTATAAGATTACTTTTAATTAAAATAGAAATTAAAATTACTTACCTTTTGTCGTCACTAATTAACTCCACGTACGACAACGTTAGTTGTTACTCCACTTGGAGTAGATTTGAGAACGTCAATTACAATTGCTAACACAAAATTTGTAGATATACGTTATCGCTTCTTGTGATTGGAGCAGTATATGAGAAGACCTAATCAATAAATAAATTCTTGCTATATCTCTTAAAAAGAAACCGCCCTCTTTGATACCGCCTGGGTATTGAATGACCGCTCGGACTATACCGCTAACAAACTACAGAAGAATATGATTTTGAAAATATATACATGAAATCTATAATCTGCTGTTAAGGGGTTAGGTGCAGCTTACAGCAGTAAAATTTTGGAAAATTCAACATTTTTTTCCCTTCATTACTGTATCCTGTGCAATAATGGAAATTAGTATGTGTTAAACATTGTCCTTCTGCTATATGAAAAAAAAATAATTTTACTATCCAATATCTGTTGATGGTCTATAACTTATTCTTTTTCTACTCCTATGTGTATTATGGAATTTTTTGACTTTAATTCGTAACAGGTTGAATTTATGGTCTGTCACTATTTCTCTGTACATAGTGCGTGTGTTTTCAACGAAGCGGTCCGTGGTTCGATTCTTTCCGTGAATGGAGTTTTATCTTCATTGTAGGGGCTTCGTACTTCACCCTAGCCTTGCTTTCAGACATTCAAATAACGAAAATCTCATCCAGAGAATTGGCGTCTGGAAAGGTCCCCAAAATGCGGCTGCGTTTACACGTTGGATGGCTATTCATATTCGTTGCCGTAGGTACTTGGTGCAGTGAGGGTCTCCAGTAACAGCCACCAAACTTCTGCCAATTTCGGAAACTATTAATTTTTTTTTTCAAAATTCAAAATTGGTGGCAGTTCACCGTGCAGTGATGAAGTGTTTCCCTCATAACTCAGAAACTATCCAACATTCTGTGTGTATATTTATGCATGTCATATCTACAGTATGATGCAAAATAACTTCATCTGTGATATATTGTCTGATAAAAAATAAATTCATTTAAAAAATGGTATAAATCAGTATTTTATTCTAACACAAAATTAAAAAAAATATATATTATTTATTAAGTAATGTAATTGAAAGATCATGATATTTTAAACTTGAGTTCAAGCAATAAAATAAAAGAGAGAGATCACGAAAAAGTTAACAAGTTTATGAGTTATGAGGGAAAAGCTTCATCACTGCACAGTGAACTGCCACCGTTATGAATTAAAAAAATATATATATAAATAATTTTTTAAAATCATAAAATATATTATTTTTCATATAGCAAAAGAACAGTGTTATACACATAACAATTATCATTATTGTACAAGATACAGTAATGGAGGAAAAAAATGTTGAGTATTTCCAAAAAAATTTACTGCTGTAAGCTATACCTAACCCCTTAAATAAGAGATCATTTGAGAGATTATATTACGATTCAATGAATTTATTCATCATACGAGTGACATGTACAGAATAAAAATACGGAATTTAACCTTATATCCAGTGCACGGGTCATTTAATCGTATGCCTTTTTCACAAAGGGCCTTTCTTAGTAGTTCGCGAACCTCTCACCTAAAATTAGATTTATCCACTCTTCATAGCACACACACACAGATTAATATATAACTGTTTTTTAACATGTGCTCTAGCCTAATTTGTTAACATGCAACTACATTATTCAGTACGTAGTTATCTATATCCTTCTTTATATTATTATTATTATTATTATTATTATTATTATTATTATTATTATCATCATCATCATTATTATGACATCTGCGACAACTTCGTCAATTCATGTCATAATCTTGGTTACCTGATGTCCTCTGTAAGCTGCCCCGTCTTCAAGAAGCGAATATTAGGAAAGTTTGACGATAAATAGTAATAGACTATGCGTTACAAGAGCGGTTTGTTGACGTTTTCATGTTCGAGGAAAAGATTGGAAAAGCGAAACGTAGTTGAGCTTTTTTAATTTCCGAGAACATGAAAACAAACATACCGTTCGTGTATCGTACATAATTTTGTCCGAAGATCGTTTATTACATTCCTGAAAGAGGAACTTTGGAAAACAAATATATCTATCTTCAACATTCTTCCTATAACATGTTTTCTGTCTTTACTATACCTACTGCAGCAGGCCGTGTCTTTGTTTTCCCCCAGTCTATGATGAGTCTGGAATCTTGTTGATTTTTTCACGGCTTCCTTAATGTTACTTGCATTACAAATGCAGTATCTTTTGTGGTATTGTAGAGTTTACTTAATGTTTGCTAATATTTAAAAACAATAATTAACAGTGCAATTTAGGTGAAATTGTAGTGGTAAGTTTCAAATTTATAATTATTACTATATTGAACGTCTTTAAAAATAATATGTTAAAAGCCCAAAGCAGTAAAATGAATGTCGCGCTTAAGCGGTAAGAATAGGGAAATTGTTATGTGTGTTACGTTGGGAATACTGAATGTGGTATTTCACACTTACCGCGTATTGGTTTTGTACGGAAAGCAAGCAAATACGCACGATCTCGTACAATAGTAATATGCGTTACAAGAGCAGTATGTTGACGTTTTCATGTTCGAGGAAAAGATTGAAAAAGCGAAACGTAGTTGAGCTTTTTTAATTTCCGAGAACATGAAAACAAACATACCGCTCGTGTATCGTACATTATTTTGTGCGAAGATCGTTTATTACATACCTGAAAGAGGAATTTCTAATTAGTTGCAATGAAATCTCCATCTTGGTTTCTGTTCAATGACGGCAACTTTGGAAAACAAATATATCTATCTTCAACATTGTTCCTATAAAATGTTTTCTGTCTTTACTATACTGCAGCAGGCCGTGATATACGTCTGTCTTTTTTTCCCCCCACTCTATGATGAGTCTGGAATCTTGTTGATTTTTTCACGGCTTCCTTAATGTTACTTGCATTACAAATGCAGTAACTTTTGTGGTGTTGTAAAGTTTAATTAATTTTTGCAAATATTTAAAAACAATAATTAACAGTGCAATTTAGGTGAAATTGCAGTGGTAAGTTTCCAATTTATAATTATTACTATATTGAACGTCTTTAAAAATAATATGTTAAAAGCCTAAAGCAGTAAAATGAATATGACGCTTAAGCGGTAAGAAGAGGGAAATTGTTGTGTGTGTTACGTTGGGAATACTGAATGTGATATTTCACACTTACCGCGTATTGGTTTTGTACGGAAAGCAAGCAAATACGCACGATCTCGCATAAACGTTATTGACTATATAGAGCTGGGCAGCAAGAGCGGATTCTACTCTCTCACGGAGAGCCATATGATTTCTCTTCATCTCCTTTCTTCCCCGCCGAACACCGCGCAGCGTTGATTCAGTGACGAATGAATATTAAACTTCCCCGTTTAGAGTCTGGATCCGCTCCCGATGCCCAGCCCTGGACTATACAATTTTCTATCTCCAGTCACATCGAAATTAAATTTCATAAATATTTGAATTTTTCCATCTCTTCGGAGGATATATTTCCAATTTTTATATTTACATTTCGTACAATATTTTAGTGACTAGACATAATCATATACTTTGTCTTTTCGGGATTTACTTCCAAATCTATCGTTTTACTTGCTTGAAGTAAAATTTCCGTATTTGCCCTAATCTTTTGTGGATTTTCTCCTAACATATTCAAGTCGTCAGTTAGTGAAATTTGGTACGAAATTGAATCCTTTGTAACTGTGATATTAATTATAGTAATGATAATATTATTGTCATTATTGTTTTATTATTTTATTTTTTCATTATTATTAATATTCTTTTTCTTAAGATTCAAATTGCGCATAGATATAGCACGAATGCCGTAGAGACTCACGCGAAGAATCATGTGTACATATATTTATGCTCATTATGTATAAATAAATGCACTTCATTCATATTGAGATCAAATACTTTCGTTTTCTAGGCAGCCAACAGTGGAATAAATATGCTATTAATCGAGGCGATAATAACAACTGTGTGTCGAAACGTTGGGTGTGAATAAATAAAGTTAAGTAACTATTTCATTACCGAGCGTTTACGGTGAGAATAAATAAAGTGGAATTACTGTTTCATTACAGACAGTTTAAAGTATTAATTGGCAAATTGACAAAGTCCACGCTATTTAATATTGTCCTGTTTGTACGTAGCGAATCCAAATGAGCCTATAAAATGTTTAGAGCATTTAAATGAATTACTTGTTTACTGGTAAATTATGTTCTCTGGGGTCGTAATTAGAGACATCATGTATATAAAGCATGATATATCGAGTTGCGTGGTTTCATGATAGAATAAAGTGATCCATATGAGATAGATATTTCAACGACTATTTAAGTACTTTGTTGTGGCGTTTGAGATACAAGAATGGTTCCTAAATTAATTTCTCCAATTCTTACCTTGCAATTACAAAGTATTCAGTAGTTAGTATTTATTGTTACTGTACATAAAATAAAAAATAATGAATTATTATTTACGTAGCACACAGCCACATAAACAGAAAAATATGCATACACCAGAGGATTATCGAAGGTAAATACTTAAACTAGATGACAATTTAAATTACATGATTACTTTATAAACTATTTACAATTGTGAATTCTAATACTGTACAGCGGGGATGAGACGATATTAGCTCCCAATCATGGTAGAAGAGCTCGACCTTGATCACGACCGCATAGCGCATCCACTACGTAGCGTCGTAACGTAGACAACAGGGATGTACAGTACATGCACATGCAGCGAATAAAGGCAGCAATTATTACAATAACTTGCGTTACTAAATTTCTGGCTATGTAATAGAGCTAATTACTATGTTATTTAATATACATGTACATATATAAACAAATCGCAAAGGGAAGGGTTTTTTAGGAACAAAAAGAGAAATAGGAAAAGTTGATTGTATGTAAACTATTTTATTGTTAAAAGCAATTATTTATTATGTAAATACTTCACTTCATTGATTAGGAGAAACTAATAGGGTCTATCTGCTCGACGTGTATGATCTCTAAGTACTTTTGAGTATTTGTTGAAAAAAAAATGTTGAACTAGAATATTGATTGTGTGATTGTGAAAATGTAGTCCTTACTGTCCAGTCGTGATTGTGTAATGAGTTTTCTTGGAGTGATTTGTGAGATGCACGTAACGCGAAAAAAAAAAACAAATTGATTAAATTAAGATATTGAGAGCCATCGTAATTTTTGGGGTCAATCATTTAAGGGGATATGTATGACTTTTAAAACTTCCACAATTTTCTGGCCAAAATTTATGAAATTTAAACTATATAAATAGATCTATAACAATATCACCTGTACAAAATTTTGTGCAGTTTGGTCTAATAGTTTTGAAATTATATTTTTAACTATATTTTATATTGACGTTACTAAAAAAGCTTCTTGCTTCAAAGTTTTCAAAATGTTTAGATCATATTTGCTCAAAATCCTGGAAATAGTTATTGGAATAAAAGTGAATTAGCATTTTGAGCTTAGTAATAGTATAAGTTAAAGTGCAATCAAAGATAAAATATTATTTCTAAATTAAGGAAACGCGTAGTCTAATAAAAGTAAATATCCAGAAACAAGCAACAACAACAACAAATTCCACAATTTGGGACATCTGGCCGATATCTACGTCTGACCACTAGGATCCAGAATACAAAGCAGAGGTTAAATTAAAAATACAATATGATTGCGGAGAGAATACGGAACAATGATAAATTTAAAAATAAAGTACAATTTGATTTCGGAGAAACATGAGATGAAAATACATTGAAGAGTAATGAAATGAAGTAAAAAAATTACATAGTATTATACAAGTGATTGTGTAAAATGGATAATGAATTAGACGAATTTTGTTAATGTCCTCATTAGAAAATTTAAGAGAAAAGAGAATGGTTTTGGTTAACTTAAATGAAGTTCCCCTAGCGCCAAAAAGAAGTCCTTTCACTTCCCATGTCTTAATATTCATTTTGTATCTCTCACTGAAGTGAGGAATACATGGGTTGTAATTAGACTTCTTTTCATTGTTAAAGTTATTGGTTTGTTGATCATCCTTCTCGAAATGGACAGTGGGGTCACGAATGAGGCTTCTTTGATTCCGCCGATCGATGGCTATAATGTCTGCTCTTCTTTGACCCATTCTCAGCCAAGCAGTTCACTTCTTCGTAAACCTCCCACTTTGCCTTCCGAAGAGTGGTTGCGATGGAGCTTCTCACTTTATGGTGGCGATTGTTCCTCAGTAGTTCTCCGTTAGGGCAATAACCCAAAACATGCCCAAGAGTTTCTACTTCGCTGCATCCTGGATGACGACACTTTTGATCTTGAAAGGAACGACCCGGCACCGTTCGTACTGCTGCGATGTTTGTGGACATCTGTATAGCATTGGTCCACTCTGAGGATAATATTCCTCTTCTATTACTAATCCAAGAGTTGGTTTTTGGATCTTCACTGTAAGTTACTACTCCTTTGCCTTTTTGTGGAAGAGGACACCAATTATTAAACGACCTCCGCCGTAACTCAGATCTTAAACTTCGGCCTGTCATCGAATGTGCTTCTGCGTTGTTGGGAATGTTTAATTGTGAAAGAGCTTCTTGTTTTTCAGTTTCAAGATTCCTGCAGAAATGGAGATGCTCGTCATTTATTTTTAAAATACTTCTGGCAATGTTATAGTGTTGGATGTGTACTTCCCATTCAGCATTAAATAAACCAAGGCCACGAAGATTCTTCGGAGCATATAGCATGTCATTCGGACAATCGTGCGGTAAACCCACAATTTCCTTAGCACCTGTCAGGGCAATTTTATCAATATCGTGTAAGAAAGATTTTGGAATCTTATTCAGTGATGTACTTTGGAGCGAATAAATAATCTTAGGCCATATATACTGATTCATAAAATCCAGTTTTTAATCAGGTTTTAGTAAATTGGTGGCGGTTAACTTGTCAATATCTTTACTAAGAGTTCGAATAATACTTGGTTCATCAAATACAATTTCTCCAGAAAATGTAATTCCCAAAGATTTGACGATTTCACCCGATCCAATAGAGTTAATTATATTTCCACAATTCAAAGTGATAGTGTCTTGGCTGAGTTTACCATTTTTTATGTTAATGAGACTACATTTTTTGGGGTTAATATTCAAACTAATTTTTTATAAATTTTGAATCGTCAAATCCGTTAATATAGAAACTGACTCGAGGTCCTTACTGATGAGGGTCAAATCATCGGCGAAGGCAAGAATTGAGACAGGGCTAACAGTAGGAGATAACTGGTAACCGTATTCTTGGCCTATTTCAGGTTCAGTTAATTGTTTAAGAATATTATCAACAGCCAAGTTGAAGAAATCCGGGGATAACGGAGAAAGAATACATTTAAAATAAAGAAATAAAAGGAATCTAGATACAATCTACTGACCCAAATGTAAATTAATACACCTTCGATGTCAATTCCGAAATGAATTTATTTCTCTCTTGTCCTGAATAATGCCTATATTTTTTTACATGTTGCGTCTCATAATGCCGTTTTATGATGCTTTTTTTTTTCCAAATTATAATTTTTTTACACAACAAACACTGGACTTCATCACCGTGTTCGAAGCATAAATATTGTATCTTCCACTCTTCCTTGAAAGCTTTAAGTGCTTCCGTTCCGTCATGATGCGCTGTGTTCTAAGATCTGTACATCCTTTAGCAATGTTTACAGGTAAAAGAGCTCCGCGCGCGCGCAGCGGGCATAAAAGAGCTCTCGCTAGCAATTATTAATCACCATCCCAAGACTGCTGTACAGTATATACCCTGGACACTGTGCGTTCTAAAATAAGATGTTTCAGTTTGGACTTGAACGCGTTTAAGGTCGGGCAGCCCTTAACACCTGTAGGTAATGAATTCTCAGAAGGGATAGTGTCTGTTGTAAAAGACGAAGAATATGCGGAAGTTCTGTGGAGAGGGACTGACAATAGAATGTGGTGTTGTGACCGGGTATACAGATTCTGATGTGTGGATAGACTATGAAATCGTGATGCAAGGTATTCAATGTATGAAAACTCTAATAGGGAAGAGAAAGGCAATGCAAACTGCGTCTGTCAGCCAGGTGGAGCCAAGATAATTCACTGAAACAGTGCCATTTAAAAACAAAGTTTACTATCACACGCTGTATGCCAGATTAATTAACTTTTTCGAACACTGGTATCATATCGTATGGTTTATCTCCAACAGCTTTTGTATAAAACTTCTTTTTGTAAAATTAAAATTTAAGATGTTATTAGCAATATTACATACTTACTAGTGGCTTGTGCAGCAAATGCTGCAGACTAAGTTCATTATAAGTTTAAATACAGATATTTCAGATTTATTTTCCAGACAGAATATCAGATATTTTGAATGTTATTTGCTTCCATAATAATGAAACATACTCCGCGAAATATATGACATTGAAAGCAACGTAATAGCTCTATGAAATTTAATCATGTCAAATGTATCTTTTTTCTAAACTTCCCTCAGAATTGATATTATGCCAAGTACTTTTCTTGGATATATCCATCTTCATTTCTTTGAGTTTCCATGCGGTAAGACAAATAGGCCTATCAATATCAAGATGATCAGCAGTGGGAGTGAAGTCATTGTAGATTGTTGGCAAGAATATGACATTTAAGAGTGTTTTGGATACCAGTAAATGCTGGACATCATTTAGGCCATGTTAAAACGCTAGTATAATAATATTGTCAATGACGTATTTATTGGCCATAAGCTCGTAATGAGTACTCGCTGAAATAAAATCATTCATCGAAAATCATTAACTGTTTCAGCTTTTTATTCGTTGCTGGTTGTGGGAAATAAACTAACTCGTCATGTCAGCAAGAAATGAAATGTTCTGCTATTTTTCGTACAGTAAAATGATGTAGTTGGTAGCGTTCACGAATCTGATCGATTAAACGAAAGAAATATAAATTTGATACAGTTTAAAATGCACAATAGGAAGCATGACTCAATTAATTAATAATACATCTACCTAGGATAGTTAGCGAATCACACATACATATCTACACCGCACCGCCATTAATGTCTGAAAAAGACTCATACCACTTGATTTATAACTATAAAACTATTTCATTCTAATAACAATATTTATGTCTTATGTAAGATTTGTAGCTTTTAGTAGCATACGTATGTATAGCCGTTACTCAAAATTATAGAAATTAAGATCTGTATTATTTCATTTTTAATGGAAATAATTTCAACAAACTTTCTTGAGTTTTGTAGTTGTTAATAACCTGTACACATTACATAGCTGTACGAAGAAAATTACACAATAGAAAATCAGATCTGTAAATTTTATTCATGATAATATAACCTTCGTAATAAGTTTTGAAGTTTTTAGTAATCAATATAGAGACAAATGAAGATCGACCTATTGGCATTATTCAGAGAATCTGTTGGCAATTCTGAAGTCATGGCCTCCATAATATTGTTTATTTTAGTATCTGTCTTATTCTGAAAAGCTATTAGATCTGAAAACTGATGACATGGATTTTGGAAAATAGGAAAATTATGTAGGAAAATTGACATTTCACTGAAAACTACTATTTTTCTGAAAATCTTTGAGTTCCAAGCTTCAAAATGAGGAGTCATTCATTAAAATCCGTTCAGACGTTTTCCCGTAATTTCCATTACCTGTTCAAATTATATGTAGGCTATAGATTGTGCACTCTATATCTACTACTACAAGAATGACAGAAGTATGAATTTAAGGGAAAACTTCTTGATATTCTGGATTCGCTATCTCTCCACACATTGCATTGTATCAAAAGAAATCGCTTGTTTCCATGGAAACCATTCTAAAATTGACGATCGCAGTTGGTATATATGTTTCTATATAGCCTATGAGAAAGTGGTTTGATAGGGTAGACTTTCTGATTCACCTGAGGGCATAGCAGTTGGGGGTGTTGACAGCAAATTGTGCTCACACTTCCCACCCCCTTTCCCGCGTCCACTCGAAGAGAGAAGAGCGATGTGTCAGCAGATTGATCCGATAAGATGGAGATCCTTGGCGTGACGTAAGAAAGCCAATATTGCAGATTGCCAATCATCCCGCGAATTTACAAAGACTTGATTAATCGTGCGCCCGCGTCAGGGGAAATCCTGAATTCATCGCGTCTCAATTCCTCTGACGTCATAAGCTACCCCACACTCTCAACACACTTGTCTACGCCCCTCGTCAAATTTGAAGGGCATCCTCCCGCTTTGGAGAGCGTTAGAAACTGCAGGGCCGAGTATTTCTGTGGTAGGATGATCTCATGCAAGAGTAGCCTAAGTTCCACATTTTATCACAAATTTTCTTTAAATTTCTGTCTTTTTTCTGTACTTCTCCTCTCACTTTTTTGAAGTGTGGTGAAAGAGTACTCAACTTGAAAATATTTGATGCTATAGATAATCCCTTTCGTATAGTATTACATAGGCCTACTTCAAGGTAAACTTAAAATATGGAGCTTCCAATAAAATATGGTATTTCACTATTCAAGAAGAAAATATGACATGATTCTAGAAACTAGAGCATTTTTTTTCTATCCTATGCCACTACAACTATCATCACCATCTCATAGCTTCTCATTCTAACTGAAATTGTTTACAATATTTTTTATGAAGGCGTAAATCGATGAGCATGAATCCATTGTACTGAATAAAGGGGGAAATCCTGCTTCCACAGCCATTTCTTCATCTTCTAATTCCATGTCCATTATATCTAAAGAAAATTACATTCCTTCATAATAATTTTTCATTTAATTAATGTATTAATCAGGTTATTTATAATAATTATAAGGTACCTGGGGGTATTAAGGCCCAGCATGTTACAAGGCTTACTACTTAGTTATGCCATTAGTTATACATCTTTGCAAAAGAGAGCAACAGCTTAAGACCTATTTCTTCTTGCATTCCAGTGAGGCATAAAGAAATTAGATTCTCGTTCATGTTTGTAGCTGACTGGTAGCAACAATTTATGTGTTATTATTTCTGATTTCATTATAAAATTTTGCACAATTTAAGTTGATATTTAATCGTTTTACTGTGTGTCATTAATATAATATTAAATGCACGTTACTGTGTAAACATTAAGAAGTTTGGGGCTACCGTGAAACTTTCGCTAATGAGCATATAAGCACTCCATAAATTAAAATTGGCGCGAAGTAACAGAGCAGGAAATAAGGCTCATGAAATAAATACGTGGAAACGCCCACAAGTTCATAGAAATCCCTGAACTATAAAGTTCAAACCCTGAAGCATAATATTTTTTGCAAGAAAAGAAACAAACGAAAGACTGACAATTCCTAATGCAGAAAGAGCATTGGATGAACCAACAACTTCAGGATTTGTAAACATCCAGAGGACGCGGATGTGATCTGTCTGCGAAGAGAATTGTTGTAGATATGCGTGTGTGTGTCTCTTGTGAATATTGGGTGCACGATGAATGTGTAGGTCTCACTGTGGAAAAAACTAAGATTTTGTATGCCCAAATTGTGTTCAATACTTATATTCTTTAATGTAGGCCTTATTATCTGTCACAGCAGGATCTAAGGCCCGGTGACATGATTTTAATTTTCATTGCTCACAGTATTTATGTCTGTTTGAATATTTATTTGAAGTAAAATATTATAGGATAACTATAAAAGTATGCTGTTCCATTATTTAAAAATTGCTAAATGTCTCCATTTCAAAGAAAGAACGTCTTATTCCTTAGGTGGGCCTTGTTACTCCCAGTTACCTTAATATAAAACGTTTAAATTAAAATATGATTTCGGCAAGATAATGACAACGTATTTGTGTTATAATAACAAGAGAAAAGCGCAGTACATGTAATTAACAATTTTAAACCTTTATTTCGATTTTCTCAATTGGCATTACTAAATAACATTCAGTTTCTTTATTTAAGTAATCGATATTCATCTATTTCAACTTCACAATGTTTTATATTATAGGTTAAGTATTCATAAATATACAATTATTAATATTTTGTGAGCGAATTTTAGGTATATATTATTTACATTCTTGTTTTATTCACGAAATAGTCGTAATGAATGTCGCTCGTGGATTTGTCCGCAAATCTCAGACCTCTTGTGACATTACTATAGAAAATTTCTTCCACATGAGGACTCGAACCAGCGCATTCCGTAACGGAAATCCTAGGCATCATGAGTTAGACCACGACGCGGGACGATTCTTTGTTACTTTTAAAAATAGACATTATTTAAAAAGCCTTGATTAATTATCATAGGTTAGCATAAAATCATAGTTACTAATATGTCCTGCTCTTCAGCATTGCTATTGCGAGAGTTGTGTGTTCATTAACGCTAACAGATGGAAGAAGAAAAATGTATAATCGTTAAAAGCAGTAGGTACTAAATAAACATTTTTATCCGTCTAAAACTAGCCTTAATTTTCGTACCCTCAATTCCGAGAGCGGAAATGTCTGAGGACATGGGATACCAATTCCACTAAGTATAATTATCATCGGACAACCCCCTGTGAATGTTGTGAAACCATAAACTGCCCCCCGGGACTGCTGACCACAGGTTGAGTCACCCCACCCTTGGGGCCTGGATTACCGACATTCCCGTCCCAGGAGCACCTCTATTAGCATCTACCTCGAACATGTTGAATTATGCAAACTGTTTGTTTCACTCGTGAGGTCCGGTGTGAAATACGTATTTTTGCCGCCTACAACTCCGGGGAATGTGGATAAAGTCGATTTTTCTATGTCTTTTATTGTGTACAAAGATGAAACTTTGTCCTAGCGGCAATTTCTTATTATAGAATTCCTGCAGTATCGCGTATCTGTGATCTCAGATGGAAAATAACTCTAGGAGTCTTACACAAAAGGTGAAAGAGCTAATGAGGTTCTAGCACAGTCAAGTATATACAGTCGCGAAGTTCAATACGTAGTAAATATGCAAACATTAGATAGTTGCTCACCACTAGGATCGCTAATATCGCCTCATTACAGGCAATGCAAAATAGTACCGTCACAGTCTATTGTTTCTAGCACCCTCAAAACTCAAGCTTCGTGACTGTATGTAGTAGACTGCGGTTCTAGTATGAAAGACAGACAAGAGCCATTATTATTATCTGTCAGTAGAACCGTATTTTTGTTTCATTATGTTAACTTTTAGTACAAAGTATGACAATTTTTGTGTGTCATATTGATAACTTTATTAACAAAATAATTTAAGCCTCCACTTAAATATAACATTCATAGTTTAAGCACTTTAAAACATACCTAAAAATGACATTGTTCACTTTTGAAACAAACGAAGATGCAAGTGAAACTCTCAACCCAAAATCAGGATAGCCCTATGAAAGTTATAATTTTATTCTAAAACTTATATTTCACTGGAAAACTTAGAAAATTAAATTTAGACTGTTATTCCTATTGAATTCCTTAGTTATTACTTTACTGCAAATGGTTGGAAATGTTGCTCCAATACGTGCTAAGCCGGGAAGATCTCAGGACAACCGTTGTAGACATTGCCATAACGAGGTTGAAACTCTTGCACAGGGGATCCTGTCCGCACGACGAAGCTGTGCGAAACGATAGACACTACCAAGTACGATCAATTATAGCCACTGCCCTTAAAGATGCCGATTGTAACATATTTGAATAAGTACATGGTCTCTCCGTCACTGGCAGTACACGGCGCATAGATATAATAGCTTTCAAGGAATCTAGAATATCTGGATTCATAATTGATCCCACTGTGCGTTTCGAAACGAATGAGGAACAGCCAGCAGAAGTGGATAAAGAAAAAAAAGAATATCTACAATCCTACCATTTCCTATTTCCTCTAAAAGTACCAGCTAAAAGAGTTTGAAGTAATCGGACTTCTGGTAGGAGCAAGAGGTACCGCTACTCTCTTGATGAAAGATGTGTATAAGAGGCTTGGAATACCTACATCTATTATTCCGAATGTAACCTTAGCTCCATTGAAAGGATCAATTGCTCTCCTGAAGCATCACCTATATTCGAAATAAAACTAAGTGCATTAGCATTCTTTACTTATTTTGTAAAACGTACCTCTCTAAAACTAGGTATATTTCCACTAATCTCAAAATGTATTTGCAGCTATGTACTTGTAGGAGTTTCATTGTCAAAGCAAAATCTATGTTTCAATGAACTTGGAAACATTTATATGGTTAAGTACTCTTTGTTCTTGTGGCAGCTCACGAATGGTGAGCAGATGTCTAAATTATAAAAAAAATTGTAACTTTTAGTTCATTTAATGGGTCTTCAAACCAATCACATTTTTTTATTATGAATGTTTGCGTTTTTATCAGAACTCTTGATTACAGTACTATACCACTGACGACAGAGATTTCCCTTTCACTGCCTTCCGAAGTGTTTACTTAATAGCTTATGAACATCCGCTAGTTTGTCTGGGTTTACTTTGACTTCTATTTTAATTGGTGAAGGATTCTTTTACAGTCGTTTTTCTGTAGCACGTTTCCGTTTTCTAGTCAGTTAAGGTGTACTCTCCAACGTATTGCGCTCCCTATTGTACTAAAGCTGCCCAAAAATCCTTACGTTAAAAAGAAATCTATATAAAAGCGAACGTAATCATGAGAACGTTCAAACTCGTCAGAATATAAGTATTAACTGGTTGCTATGACACTTTTAAGCCATTTCTAGATATCTGATTGGCTAATGTGATCACGTCCAAATTTCAAACAAGCTATGCATGGAGGTATCCGATTGCACTGGCCAATATTCATTTGGCGCAAGACATAAAAATTCTTACTAATTTCGACCTCCTGAATTAAAAAATAACAAATAAAATTTTCCCTCTGTTCGGGATTTCGAAAGGCACAATATAATTAATTTTCAATTAATTTTTTTAATCACCGTATTTCGTGTGTAACTATTTAGTTTTACAAATGTGACGACCCATTATGTGAAAACAATTTTAGTATAAGTAGGCCACCATGTTAGAAGCACTTGTACAAACGGAATTATTTTATTGCTCTTTTAGGAATCTGTTTGGAGGGGGTGGAACGTGTTCGAGTTGTGAATTCACTTGAGTTTACCTGATTTTATTTGAGATGTGTATTTCTTTCACTGTGAGCTTTAATGACATTACTGTAGTTTATATTTTGCAATACACCACCCTGTCAAAATCACTTCCAGAAGCGGAAATTATTTTATTGCCCTTTCCGGTTCCATTTGAAGGGAGACAAACAGGTTCACCGTATGAAATCGCTTCAGTTTACCACGACATTTCCGTGGTGTTAGCATTCTGTGTAAGACGTATATATTCTTAAAGTGTGCACTAATGATATTATTCAAAATACGAATATGCTGATTTGAAGGAAATACCATTGCTTCTTTGAATACAGTTAGGATACACAAAATGTTGCTGCTTTCTGTGTGAATGGAACAGTCTTTCTCCAGATAAGCATTATAAAATAAAATAGGGCCAAAACGACAATCACTAGAGCCGGGGAAGAAAAATATTGTACATCAACCCCTTCTACTGTTCTTCAACCAGGAGATTAACAGTGAAAGGAATGTGCATGCTATTGCGTCATCTATTAGAGTAAAGTAGATAGATAATATTACCGTTATAACGTCAGTTTAAAAAGCATGTGCTCTCCTGCATATGTTATTTCCTGTATGGAGGGATTAAAAGACCAGGCGATTAACCGTGATCTAATTTTGTAACTAGGGTATAAGTATGTGTGTATCAGTGTTATCGTTTGTGCTTTGAGAGCTAGCCAATGAAGATGCGTGTACGCACGTGTGTGACCTTATAAGATCTTGTGACATCAACATTCATTCACAGTATCACCCCGCTGCGTCTCATTCCCCTGAGACTTTTTCCTGATTGGAGTACAGTAACTCAAAGTAAAGTGATTTTACCCCCTTTACACATTAAGTTAGAATTAATTAAGAATTTTGTTAAAGGGATGAGTCATGAAACTGAAGCATTTAAACATATCCAGGAAAAATTTCCTGCTATTAGTGACTCAAAAATAAAAGAGAGAGTTTTCAATGAAACACAAATTAGAGAAATAATGAAGAACAATCACTTCGAATCTTTGTTCGAAGGAAGAGAGCTGCCTGGAATGCATTCAAGAAGGTTGTATTAAATTTTCTGGATGATCATGGAAGTGAGAACTATGAAGATAAACATGTCTGCCTTGATGTCCTGTTTATAGTGCCATAATTTAAGATTGACTTCCTTATTGTAATAGTAGAAGACATGAAAACTTAAATAATCGTAGTTTAACTGTTCCAATAATAAATATAATTCCATCTACCAAACTTTAATGTTCATGACATTGCTATTAATAAACAAACGTCCCTAATCCGACTAGATAAAGCAGTAATTATACCAGAATTATAAGATTTAACATTTTGATGATAAATAATTAAACAGTAAGAAACCAAACCTAAACCATCTCAGCTTAATAACATATTGTTAATAATTATTATTTATTTCTCATATGATTTTTACCACAAAACATGGATAAACAAGGTACAATACAGTATGAACATGTTAACTGAAGAATTTTACATCAGGTGTTCAAAATGCTGACCATGCACTTGATTGCATCTTTCTAGCCTTCTTCGCGAAGACTCGCGAGTGTGCTCGAGCAATCCTGGGTCATTCTCCATTTACTGGAAGGCAAAATCTGATGCTGAAATTCTTCGGGTGTGGTGAGTGTGTTGTGTAAACTAGACTTTTTGCAATATCCATACACAAAAAAAAAAAAAAAAAAACATTTCAAATCCGGTAATCTAGGTAAGGTCCTCCTTTACCTATCCACCATTCGCCATACATACGAAGCATGAATGTTGCCGCTTTATCGTATTCAGGCTTTCGGTTCACTGGCGGCTCGAACCAGCAAAAAAAAAATGGCATTATCTCGTAAACGGTTAATTTGCAGATACACGTTTATTGGAACTTCTTTGCATCTGTTAGTTTTTATTTACCATTCTTATATATTTATTGTCCCTTTTGAAACACCCTGTATACTCACAAGACATGATACAGGTAGCCACATGTCTCATTTCGGAAGTTTTACTTATTTCAAAGGAGAGATTATAGAAATTCAACTCGTTATGGTGATCTTTCTCACATAACTTTCAATTGAGGCATTGAACATATTTACTATTATTTATAAAATCTTTGTGAGAATTTTCTTTAGCATTATACATAGTGATTCACGAGGATTTACCGTCACTTACGGATCTCATTTCGGAAGACATTCTGAGCAAAAAAAACTCACATAAACATGTGTGCCTAATCTCAATGTCTTCAGCTTTACTCTAATTTGAAGTTGTTAGTAAAATACCTTTTTTCTTTAGTTTTAAGGGTAAAAGAATATTACAAATAGAGAATGAACTATTATGAAGTAACATTTCTTTAATTGGCTAGTATTCTGAAACTAAAAATGTGTTGTTAATTGTTGTACAGAATTTTTTTTCAATTTTTAATTAAAAATTACATTATTCTACGCAATTATCATAAAAATTGTTTCAAATCATATGACTGTAGAAACTTGATTCTTTACAGTTTAATTATGCATCCTAATGTACTGTCTTGAAGAATTTACTAGAGTGGCGTGATTTGTAACAATTGTGTGATAAATGCGTAAGAAAAATATAATTTTGTACTGAAAAATCGAAAAAAAAGTTCTGTACGAAGCAACTACAGAATTCACAACACATTTTTAGCTTCAGAATACTATCCAATTAAAGAATTTATACTCCTCAATAGTTCACTTTCTATTTGTAATTATCGTTTTGCCCTTGAGAATAAAGAATAATGGTATTTTATTTACAACTTCAAATTAATGTAACTCTGAAAATATTGAGATTGGGACACAATCCTTTATGACATTTTTTTCCCTCAGAATGTGTTTTAAATAAGCTCCGTAAGTGACGGTAAATCCTCGTGAATCATCCTGTATTAGAAACGTTCAATTGTATTGTAAAATCATCCCATCCTGTTGGTAATAAATTTAGAATGGGTATGTAATAGTCACATTTACACTTTTACCTAGAAATATGAGTTTTGATTTTTTTCTCAGTTTCATACGGATATGAAGGCGTTATTATACTGCTGTACCACGAAAGCTGACTGATGATTGAATATGGCGACCTGCACCACTAACTCTAATCCATTAGTGTGTGTGAATTATAGATAAACAAATTTGTAGCGCTTACTACACTAACGCTTTTCAGACCACTTAAGCCTCTCTGCTATTACTGCAAGTAGAGTAATGGATGCTGATGTTACCTGGATTTTTTTTCTGTTTGTGCTTTTTTGTAGGAACTTCATTGGTTTAGAAGGAAATTTTGTTGGCTATTTATTGTTATATTTCGTATAGGTCAGTTTCTGTCAGATGCGTTTCCAATTCACCGTGGGCTAAAGCAAGGAGATGCACTATCACCTTTACTTTTTACCTTTGCTCTAGAGCATGCCATTACTAAATCCAGGATAACAGAGTGGGTTTGGAATTGAACGGGTTACATTAGCTGCTTGTCTATGCGGATGACGTGAATATGTTAGGAGAAAATCCACAAACGATTAGGGAAAACATGGGAATTTTACCGGAAGCAAGTAAAGAGATAGGTTTGGAAGTAAATCCCGAAAAGACAAAGTGTATGATTATGAGTCGTGACGGGAATATTGTACGAAATGGAACTATAAAAATTGGAAATTTATATTTTGAAGAGGTGGAGAAGTTCAAATATCTTGGAGCAACAGTAACAAATATAAATGATACTCGGGAGGAAATTAAACACAGAAAAAATATGGGAAATGCCTTTTATTATTCGGTTGAGAAGCTTTTATCATCCAGTCTGCTGTAAAAAAATCTGAAAGTTAGAATTTATAAAACAGTTATATTACCGGTTGTTCTTTATGGTTGTGAAACTTGGACTCTCACTTTGAGAGAGGAACATAGGTTAAGGGAGTTTAAGAATAAGATGCTTGGGAAAATATTTGGGGCTAAGAGGGATGAAGTTACAGGAGAATGGAGAAAGTTACACAACACAGAATTGCACGCATTTTATTCCTCACCTGACATAATTAGGAACATTAAATCGAGACGTTTGAGATGGGAAGGCATGTAGCACGTATGGGCGAATACAGAAATGCATATAGAGTGTTAGTTGGGAGCCCGGAGGGAAAAGGACCTTTAGGGAGACCGAGACGTAGGTAGGAGGATAATATAAACATGGATTTGAAGGAGGTGGGATATGATGATAGAGAATGGATTAATCTTGCTCAGAATAAGGACCAATGGCGGCTTATGTGAGGGCGGCAATGAACTTCCGGTTTCCTTAAAAGCCAGTAAGTAAGTAAGTATTTATTGTTATATAATTTTTGCAGAATTTCGCATTGTAATTGAAATGTAAATAAACATTTTAATCTAACACCATTTGTTTTTTCATTATTCAAGTTACATAGTAGTTAACAGTTTAGAGAGAGAGAGAGAAAGAGAGGGAGGGAGAGGGAGTTTGTGTGTGTGTGTGTGTGTGTCAAATGAGACTGAAATAAATTAAATGACAGCGATTATTTTACTCATAAGTCCGATGCTTCTACTTCTTAAAAATGCTGTACATATGAGGGGCTCACAACCAGAGTGGACCAAGTCCACCAGCATCAGTATGTGGATTAATACAATCTCGGATGAAGAAAACTTAGATTTATTCATTGCCATAACAAACGAAGTCCATAACTCATTTGTTACTCCACAGAGGGCAGCATTTCCTATGGAAGCTGAAGACTCAATAACTCATAACCAGGGAAAGGATTTATATGTAAATACATATTTACTTATAAAGCTAATATAATTTATATTTTGCATTATCTTTATGTTTCACAATGTGTAGGGTTGAAAAATCCTACTTTTATTTTCCATATTTTTCCATATTTTAGAGTTTAGTACATATTTTCGTTAATTTCCATATATTTTCCATATTTCATATAAAACAGTCCATATTATATTAGGTTTAACAATAAAACAAAACAAAATTCCATTAACTTTTAAAAATACATTTCAACAATAGAGATTTAAACACATGTTCAGTAATCCCTTTAACATCAGAGTTATTTGAAAATTAGCAGTCCTATCAACAATGGGAAAGTAAGTTACAAAACTGTATTAATTTAATTTAAAATTTTTAACAGACTTCAGTTGTGCAGCTCAACAGTTAAATGCCAGTCAGAGTACACATAGGTTCAGTTTTGTAAATCATACTATAAAGACGGTAAATATGCCAAAAGTACGTCATTCAGTCAATTTAAAATCAAAACTAACAAGTTACATTTCAGAATTTAAAGAAGATGGTTTATCAACTGACAATAAAATATTATTTTGTAATTTGTGTCAGTGTGCAGTATCATCTACACAAAAGTTCCTGGTGCAACAACACATTACAACTAGTAAACATCAGGCCAACAAACAACTAAATTCCAAGCAGAGACAATTGTTTTTAACACAACCAACAACATCGAATGTAAGATCTGAGTTTAACATCGACCTGTGCCGTTCTCTCATCTCTGCTGATATTCCTCTCTACAAACTAAAGAATAAGGTCTTCAGGGAATTCCTTGAAAAATATACTCAACATACAATCCCGGATGAGTCAACACTTAGGAAGACGTATGCTCCATCCATCTACGATGAGACAATACAGAAGATAAGAGATGAAATTAAAGATAGTTCAATTTGGGTTTCCATTGATGAGACTCCCGACAAAGAAGGTAGACTTGTTGGTAATGTAGTTATCGGTTTGTTAAGTGAACAATATTCTGAACGAATTCTTTTACATTGTGATGTTCTAGAAAAGTGCAATAACAAAACTATAGTTAAACTGTTCAACGAAGCTATGGGTATCCTGTGGCCAAAGGGTATTATGTACGATAATGTGTTATTCTTTATTAGCGATGCTGCCCCTTATATGGTCAAAGCTGGACAAGCATTATCTGTTGTATATCCTAAATTGACTCATTTTACTTGTGTGGCGCATGCATTTCATCGTGTGGCAGAAGTGGTCAGAGACAATTTCCCTAAAGTAGATTTGTTGATTTCATCAGTGAAAAAAGTATTTCTCAAAGCTCCCAGTAGAGTTAACGTGTTGAAAGAAATGTACCCTGAAATTCCATTGCCACCAAAGCCAATTTTAACTAGATGGGGTACATGGCTAGAAGCAGTTGAATATTATGCCGAACATATAGACTCTATTAACAATGTTCTCCTTGCATTGGACTCTGAAGATGCAGTCTCAATTGATACTGCGAAAACAGTTACCTGTGACATAAGTGTGAAGAATGACTTAGCTCACATTCAGCATACATTTTCATGCATCATAAAAACGCTCAAAAGTCTCCAAAATAGGCACCTTTCACTATCTGAAAGTTTTGAAATTATAAATAGTACTGTGGAACAACTGAATCGTGGTAGAGGTAAAGTTGCAGATGCAGTAAGAGCTAAGGTGGACACTGTACTTTCAAAAAACCCTGGATATGAAGAACTACAAAAGGTTGTTGCTGTGATGAGTGGTGAATCAACAGTGAAGATTAACTTGGACTTATCCCCAGCAGACATTGTGAAATTGAATTATGTACCAGTTACTTCTTGTGACGTCGAACGCTCTTTTAGTCAGTATAAATCTATCCTCAGAGACAATAGAAGAAGATTCACTTTTCAGCACTTGAAAGAAATGTTTGTAACCTATTGTTATGGTAACAGACAATAAAAATTGTGTTTTGTTGAAACTACATTGGAAGATAAGGTACGTCCATTATATTTTTTGTTTAGTTTGATTAAAATGTACCAATATTTAACGTACATAGTCATTTTTTTATAATTTTAAGTCCATATTTAATTCCATATTTTGGTAAAAATCCATATTTAATCCCATATTTTGGTAAAAATAACTACATATATATTTACATATTTCATATATTTTTAGTCCATATAAATCCGTTCCCTGCTCATAACTATTCCAGATGGACTTGGTCGACTCTGGTTGTGAACCAATCATATA
This sequence comes from Periplaneta americana, assembly GCF_040183065.1. Classification (NCBI taxonomy): domain Eukaryota; kingdom Metazoa; phylum Arthropoda; class Insecta; order Blattodea; family Blattidae; genus Periplaneta; species Periplaneta americana. The sequence goes on from NC_091127.1 coordinate 138,517,568, forward strand.
AGAAATCAGTTACAAATGTATTCTAATCATGTGAATTCGTTGATTCCGGAAGTAAATGAAAATCAATACCAATGATTACTTTTCATTGTTTAGAGCACGGTTAAGAATAAGAATATGATGAGTAGGGCTAAGAATTGTATGCCGTTACATTGCGCTTTATGCGCCTCTAACTTTAGGTATCAATACGTAATTCGTTGGGGTGGGGGATTTCACAAGGAGAGGACACGCTCTGTATATCACCGAATTGAATAAGATTTTGTGAGATGAAAGTACAAGAAGTACTGTTTAAAGTCATACCTGGTATGGGTGGCCAATGACCCCTCGTTTTGAAAATATTGGCTATTGTTTGTGACATACTTCCGTTAGGTGCTCAATAGGGAAGCATTAGACTGTGTAACAGCGTAGGCCATATGGCTGATTGCTGAGTTGTTGTCCAGACAACCTGAGTTCGAATCTTAACTGGCCCTATATTTTTTTTCTTTTAATAGTGATTAATATTGTGATCACAGTTATCTATTTACATACCTATATCATATTTCTCAATGTATTGAATGCTTCATCATGTTTTAAACAAATTCCTAATTAGTTAACATTGTACTGTAAAGGATAAACCATGAAATACTTCTCACGTAGGAAGGTAAGATGTGTCACTGGTGTTTGTTCTATTTCTTTAGCAGCTATTCCATTTCATTTTGTACCCGATTCATTATGATGTCATAAAAACACACAAAACATACAGCAAATGAAAGAAGGTTGTCCACAGTCACACACATTTTTCCGCACTTCTGCTGCGAAACAGATATGCTTCACATTCACGAACACTTCTCTTTCGTTTATCAATTTTGATGCATACCACGCATATTTCAACGTGTCTTTGAATATAGGAACTGACAACTGAAAGTGAATTAAATAATAATACTAATAATAATAATAATAATAATAATAATATAATAGTAATAATAGGAATGGTGGTTATGATGATGATAATAATAAAAATAAGAGTAATAATAGTAATAATATCAAGCTTTAAAAATGAGAAGGCATTAGGATTCAAACTCGGGTTGCTTGGATGCCAACTCAGCATCCAACCACATGAGCTACGCCGTTCCACACTCTAATGCTTCCCCATTGGGCACCTAACGGAAGTATGTCATAAACAATAGCCAATATTTCCAGAACGAGGCGTCATTGGCCACCCATACCAGGTATGTCTTTGAACAGTGTCTCTTGTACTTTCATGTCACAAAATCTGATTTAATTGGGTGAGCGTGTCCTGTCCTTGTCAGTATGTTTCGTTCAGCAGTGAACTTTAGTTGATCGGTTACATTACACCGAATACTGCTATTCGTAACAGGCAACATTCAACGTCCTGTAATGAAGAATGTTAGCAAGATGCCGAGGACGAAATTTTTGACAATTTCAAATGATGAAATTTGTAATAATGATACAGATTTTGAGATAAATAATGCTTGTGTAAAATATTTCAAATATGCCCCCCCATTGTTTCTGCAGATGTGGAACGAAGTTTTTCCATATGTAAGGCTGTGTTTTCTAGCAACAGGTAATCATTCTCCTTTGAAAATTTGAAAATGTGATTTGTTATTCACTGCAACTATATATGAAATGAAAACTTATGTAAAACAAAAAGATGTAATACACCATCATTTTAACATAGGCTGATATTTGTCAATGCTATTGCAGATGATAAAAGAGATAAGGAGAATATGGGGAATGTGATGCAATGTTAGAGGGAATCGGGAGTATCATGAGACTAACACTCTGCAACGTCTGCTTTATTCACCACGAATTCCATCGCAATCTTAACGGGGTTTGAACCTGGACCGCCTTCATTGGAGTTCAGCGAACTAGAATTTGTGCCATTGATGCAGCTACATTATAAGGCTACAATAGCAAATGTCTCTGTGTTTTTTCCTACGTTTCTATTAGCTCTATATAACCATGTTAATAAAAGTGATGTACAGTAGGGGAGACATCGGGTAATATCGGACAGTGCGATTTTTTCGTCTACCACCAGATGGTAGTACCTGAATGACAGGGTCACGTTTCAGGTACTATCATTTGGTGGTAGATGAAAGAAAGTCACTGTCCGATATTACCCGATGTCCAATACTACCCAACTCTCCCCTATGTACCTACTTTTGCATTGGCATGGGTCCTTAACTTGCCTTTATTCTCCCTGACTCCATGTTGATAGTCCCGAGAAGTGAGAGGTGCCTAATTCGTCACAAACTACCTAGAGTGCACCAGAGAGAGTGGGTGGTGGTGATTATAATGATGGTTATAAAAATTAAGAGGACAGGAATGGAGCTCAAAAAAACAACGAAGATATTAGAAGTACGAGAAGAATCATACTATTTTATTATACTTACTTACTGGCTTTTAAGGAACCCGGAGGTTCATTGCCACCCTCACATAAGCCTGCCATTGGTTCGTATCCTGGGCAAGATTAATCCAGGCTCTATCATCATAACCCACCTCCCTCAAAATCCATATTAATATTATCCTCCCATCTACGTCTCGGCCTCCCAAAAGGTCTCTTTCCCTCCGGCCTTCCAACTAACACTCTATATGCATTTCTAGATTCGCCCATACGTGCTACAAGCCCTGTCCATCTCAAACTTCTCGATTTAATGTTCCTAATTATGTCAGGTGAAGAATACAATGCGTGCAGTTCTGTGCTGTGTAACTTTCTCCATTCTCCTGTAACTTCATCCCTCTTAGCCCCAAATATTTTCCTAAGCACCTTATTCTCAAACATCCTTAACCTATGTTCCTGTCTCAAAGTGAGAGTCCAAAAGTTCAGCGGCTACTTGTATGAAACACAGCTTCAACTATGGGTTAAAACTATACAACTATACAACAAATTAATTGAAAATTAATGAAATTATTAAGGGAACTTAACATAGGTTTAGATGAATAATTGCTTAATATTAATCTTATATACTTGTGAATATTGGTTATAAACATTTTTATTTGTGTCTGGTCTTTATCATATAGGCTCTTGTTTTTGTAATCTGTGCTTATATTAATTGTATATTTTGTTTTCTTCTTTCTGCTTATCTACAGTGCGGTTTTTTAACTCCCGACCACGAGTGTTTGCTCATACGAGTGTAAATTCTTTAATTTATATCCCTGTTTATATTGACATATTCATTCTTGTTTGATGAATATAATAATTTTTAATGAATTTTTGTTTTTATTATATTTAATATGTATTTTTGTAATTTTGTGATTGTTTTAATTGTAGATAAATAAATGGATTTATTGAGTAATATTATACATACAGATTTTCGATTATCATAATTTTCTCTAAAATTCAATGCACGGGTCTTCTGACCATAAGTGCTTTGTACCCAAAACAAGTCCTCCTTTGTAGGTCCCTCCCAGACCTATGATTACATCCAACTACACTCTAAAAGAACACACATATTAAAATGGAAATGGCACAATAAAACACATTATATAATATATCCTAACCTAAAAGACATAAAAGTGTACAGTTGGGTAGATACAATTATCCCTTCCTCAGTTCGCGTCACAAACTTCAACAGCTGTAGTTCTAATCTTTCTCGCCTTCAAGAGGAACAATCCAGTCTTTTGTTTCCATTCTCTATTCCCCATGAGGTCAAGGCATGCAAGCGAACTCCTATTCTGACTTAGCTTCGAGGATGGTAGATATTTTCTCCGTACATGTTCCAATTCGACACACTGTAATAAAATATGTTTATAGGAGGCCTTTTCTTTGCAAAGCGGACAAAGACGCTCCCCTTCTTCGTTGACAATTTCATTACCCTTACATGCCCCCAATTTTAGCCACGCTAAACCTGCTCTGCTGTCTTTGTTACAGGGATTTATGTAGTCACACCTCCCCCAGTTAAGCGTGAGATCTGATTGTAAATGTAGTGAGGACTTTTCCGAAAATTAATAATTTATTTATTTAATCTGGCAGAGCTAAGGCCAGTAGACCTTCTCTTCCGCCCAGCCAGATTCTAATTCTAATTGAATACAATTGCTTACATTGTTATTACATTAATATCTAGGCCATAAAACAACATGAAAGTAAATAATGAAAGTTGGATAAGTAATGTTAGTTTGACAATAATAAACATTGGTAAGAAATAGTTATAATAATAATATTAATGATAATGGTAATAATAGTAATAATAATAGTAATAATAATAAGATAATTTAGATATTTATCTGTGATATATATATATATATATATATAGCCACTGTCCGATATAAACATTGAGAAACCTGTCCATACCTGTGGAGTAACGGTCAGCGCGTCTGGCTGTGAAACCAGGTGGCCCGGGTTCGAATCCCGGTAGAGGAAAGTTACCTGGTTGAGGTTTTTTCTGGGGTTTTCCCTCAACCCAATACGAGCAAATGCTGGGTAACTTTCGGTGCTGGACCCCGGACTCATTTCACCGACATTATCACCTTCATATCATTCAGACGCTAAATAACCTAGATGTTGATACAGAGTCGTAAAATAACCCAATAAAATAAAATAAAATAAAATAAAGAATTGAGAAACCTGAAACATTGGATCTCAATCTCTTGCCTCTCGATATCAATTAAACGCATCTTCACATTACGCCATACATTTCTCCTGTTATTCTAATAAATATGTATTTAAATTTGAGATTTGAAAATTTGAATAGTAATAATGGGAAGATGATAATGTAGAAATGAGTGGTGATCTAGAAATGAGCAATTATGCTTATGGTGAAGATGATTTTAATAAGATTTATATTGATATTGATAGTTCATTATGATGGTAACATTGAAACTGTGATAAAGGTTTTAATGAAAATCATTTATGATGGTGATTGTGCTGAAGATTGTGTTGAGAAATCATAGTAGTGATGTGGAACTCCACATTCAGAATTAACGCCAATGCCGATAATTTGCATGGTTAAGCGAAGTTCGGACATCAAGGGGTGGAGAGTGTGTTATGTTTGCCGGAGGAGCAACAATAAACGGTTGAGTACGCAGAGCTACGCAGACTGATCAGAATACGGGCGCAGAAAAGCATGAAGGGTGAGGGCATGCATTACTGCTCACGGCCGGTGTTTATTTTCCGAATTAACGATACTTCGCATCTGGCAACCACGGCACGTTTCCATACAAGACAAACCGGTAACGGGTTCTATTAATTAGTATTGGTAGGAGACCGACAAGTACCTCAAGGCATTGGTTATCGAAACGTGGTACACATGCCGCCTGTTACGTATATTGTTCCCGTGTACATAGAGAAATAATGTCAAATTACTGTTCCGGAGATAGGACAAGCTTTTCCAAATTGTGCAACACAAACTTCAGCAGCATCACGCAAAAAATTACAGCATCCATAAGATTGTCAATAATTAAATTAATTACACTGTACAACAAATTTCAACTTCTCGTCGCTGACAGAAATGAAAATATATTATGATTACAGCATTCAATCTTAGCCCCCTACCTTTAACGATGGAAGAGTAATGGAACGGAGAAAAACTCTCTCCGGCGGGTTTTCAGCTCTACGTGCTGATGCTTTATCCACTAAGCCACGCCGGATACCCACCCCGGCGTCGGACAGAATTGTCTCACATTAAGTTCCAACAATTAGGTTCCCTCTAGTGGCCGCCCTCTGCACTACGTCATAGATGTCTGTGAACGTAGGACTGAAGTCCACACATGTGCTGAGGTGCACTCGTTATGAGTGACTAGTTGGCCGGGATCTGACGGAACTTAACCTGAGAAAATTCTGTCCGACGCCGGGGTGGGTATCCGGTGTGGCTTAGTGGATAAAGCATCAGCACGTAGAGCTGAAAACCCGGGTTCAAATCCCGGCGCCGGAGAGAGTTTTTCTCCGTTCCATTACTCTTCCATTGTATGATGACGCAGAATATCTGCATGGAAATATCGTATGTACTTCGGTACATTAAAATAATATACAGGGACATCATTTTATTTTTACTTCAATTTTTATTGTACCTGAGTTTTTGAATGTACTTCACTCCCACCCCTTCTACTAAGGAAGTTCCAACTCCACACAGAACCAAGACCGCAGATAGTAAGCAGTACTGAGTTACTGAGTATAGTACGTTCCAGAAATATGTTCGCGTTTTCCAGTGACGAAAGAGCTTTCAATATTGAATCATATTTTCGCACAGGTACTGTCCGTTTGCCTATGTCGCATCCCGATTTCCCCCATCTGCTTCTGCTCGCCCCTCTGTAATAGCTGGGCTGTCTTAGCTCTTTTCTGAAAACATTAATTTCTCTTAGGAATTGGAAGTTTACGTAATATTATACAGCTGTTTAATTTAGCTTAAATAAAAGGGCCTCGTTAAGTAATTAACAGTCACGTGATTTCCTCCCTTTCTACAATCCTGCGGCATAACCACTTGGACGGACAGTAGATAGCACTTCGTGATTTAAGACGGCGCTTATTCCGTCGGGTCCCGGCCAACCAGTCACTCATAACGAGTGGACCTCTGCACATGTGTGGACTTCAGTCCTACGTTCATAGACATTTATGACGTAGTGCAGAGGGCGGCCACTAGAGGGAACCTAAGAGTTGGAACTTCATCTGAGAAAATTCTGTCCGACGCCGGGGTGGGTATCCGCTGTGGCTTAGTGGATAAAGCATCAACACGTAGAGCTGAAAACCCGGATTCAAATCCCGGCGCCGGAGAGAGTTTTTATCCGTTCCATTACTCTTACATCGTATGATGACGCAGAATATCTGCATGGAAAATGTCATATGCACTTTGGTACATTAAAATAATACCCTTACCTTTAAGTTGAGTGCACACGGAGTTCACGTCGTTGTTTGTTGACATCAGATCGAAGAGGTGGAGTACCCTCTGAGACACATTGAACACGTACAATCACATTAATATAAAAGTGAGCCACTTCCGTGAATCATTCTTGAGCGAAACAAATGAACTTCAGCTGTTTCAAATTATAACCAAGGGCATGCGGAAAGTATCGAAATTAAAGCTTCCCCTGCTATCACTCAACAACAGTTTGTATTTAGAGAAACTTCTCTCAACATCACAAGACGTTGCTGGAGCAAACAGGAAATAAGGAACGTTACTGTCTTTTACTCCACCTTGTCCAGTTTTTTTGCCACATTGCCGAATAATCAGGAATCTTGTGTAGGACACCTATAAGTATATTCTTAACTTTTTCGCCAACAGTACATCTAGACATTCATGTTTCTTTCATGTTTTTCTATTAAATTAAGGGCGTCTGACATTTTCAGATCGCGAACTTCTAAACGTGTAATTGTTTCCAAGAACCCTGAAACTACAAAGATCAGCAATACTTAGCGAACGATTCGTTGTGTATATTTTTCCAGAAAGTCCTTAAAATAACTATTTTCGAGCTTGTGAAATGGTATATCATTTCACGTAAATCTCTGTAAAATTTCGAGTCCTTAGTATGATTGTGAGTAGAGATGGACGATTGTTCATTGCCTAACCTGGTGAACAAATTTACGTGGTAATTATATTTCTTCGACTTACAATGTTGTTTCAAGTACTTACTTTTACTTTCTCTTATTGACGTCTTACAAAGAACATATAGTATAGAGTCGGCATATGACTTTATATGTTCATTTCCAAAGCCCTCCACAATCTTATTCAAACGATCCTGTAAAGAACGTTTTCTTTTCGGCAATGTAAATGCACTGATCTTGTACAAGTAAACATACTTGACACGATACGTTCGCTGTGTGCTCTACGTGGACGGTCTGTCTTACAACTGCGCAACTATTTTCTATGTGATCCGTACGTACGCAAGGTCAAGTGACGTCATCCACACTCCATACAGCTAACTTTACATTCTCTGTCTGTCGTGTTATGGGGCTGAAAATGAATGCTGTAATTATGAATTTAGTTTATTGGCATACACTGACTTCAAATCTAAAGTCCGTTTTTCTCTATCGCCTAACAGTTTCTTTTGTGAGGGCGTGTTCAATTTTACTCAAAATTTCGAATATCGTTGTGTTTTCATATTTTCTTTTTAGATACTTTTTGCAATGATATTGGTAGAATTACTCAATCTATCTTAACCAAATCATACCCTACCCAAAACAATCAAACGTATTTTTTGCACTATCGTGTTTTTTGCTGTATTTACAGCTATTGTTCTCTTGAAAGTTAGAATTCCCACATAGATACTTCTTGCTAGCGAAGCCATTCTGAATAACATAAAAGTGTACTGAAATAAACCCGTAACAGTGTAGGGTGAAGGCTGGTAATATTGTGATAGTTATTTTTGAGAATCTATTACAATTTTACTGAGCGAGAAATGACCGGTTTTGTGCAGAAGCTTGTACACGAACACTTCCTTAATACGTTGACGCAAAAAACCGATCTTCCTCTCGCTCAGTAATATAAAATTGTAATAAATTCTGAAAAAGAACTATCACAATATTACTCGTATCACAATTTTTCCAACATTTACCCTACGTATTGTTACTTAGTCACCATTACAGTGCAGTTTTGCGAAATCTTTGGAATAATATTGCTATAAATTTTCAATAAAAATATATTGTATTTGCAATTTTAAAAATATGATCATGCAAAAATGTTGTATAATACACGTTTGTGAAGTACATTACAAAATCTCGGAAATTGAGAAACTTGTTCTGCTCGTTTATCAAACTTTACCTCGATTTTGTAAAAAGTGCTTCCCAACTGTGTATCATAATATACTATTTCTAATAATGATACAAATGTATTTTATGTAAGAAAGGAGCTAAAATATAGAAAAATTCACACCTTTTCAAAAGTTCTTTCTGGTTGACTTATTCCGATAATATGGCTCCGAAATATATGTGATAAGTTGCCAGCAGTAATCAGCAAGCTTGTTGGTTGCATGATTTGTTTTTGTTATGCCTTTCCATATCTAATATGTCCTGATGAAACCGTTCCCCATGCTCGTCGCTGACGTCACCCAAACAGAAGTTCGGCACCCAATATTTATCCTTATCTCCAAAACTACTACAGTTCCCAAAATATAAATTGTAAGCCTTCACCAGTAGGGATGTGGTAGTCTTGCTCTAAAATCTTGCATTCTCTCCACAAGCATAACAGAAAAAGTTAGCAGAATTCTTACAGCGGCGAGTCATTGAAAAAATTATAGAAATTTCTATATATCTTATATCAGATGCCAGATTTGTAGCGTTAAATCTTAATTCTGCTACACAGCACTGTAAGAAACGCCACTTCACTACCACACTGTAACCCGCGCGATTGCTAACGCCAGTGTTTCTAACAGAAGAGAAGACTAGAGCATGTTTTCGATTTTGTTATTTGTAATTTGATTAATCCCTGTAAGCCGTTCACAAGATACAGTATTTTACACGTATTTTCTATTGTTGCAGTGGTTATTTTATCCTGCAATATAAATATGATTACGTCGACATATTTGATAATAGCGAATAGTAATTTTTCCTCATATGAAACAGACATGTACTTGACCTCAGTAATGATATAAATTTTAGGAGTAGGAGATCATAGCTCTAGAATGTAGTTTATAATAGCTGACAATTAAGCCTATATAATAATAATAATAATAATAATAATAATAATAATGGTTTATAATAACATTTTTTGCATCACAGTACCAATCATTATATTATATTGTAACTTTTCTTACAAAACAACAATAATTCCTTTCTACAATTCACTTTAAACGCTCTCGTCAACAATGGGATTTGCACTCAACACAATATTCGTTACTGCACTCCACAGACGACAATGACAATTTACTTAGATTATTGAGAACAACAACGAAGTGTTAATTTTAACTAATGTTCACAAAGCACTATTTACAAATCAGTACTGTCAGTTCTCAGTTCACAGTTCGTTTGCCTTGGCTAGTTCTTCTAGCGCAGTCACTCGAGTTCACAGTATCTCGAACCCCAGACCTTCAGAGAGAGTCCACTGAACTTCGAACTCAGGTCTCCCAACTGCGGTCCACTGCACTCAAACTCAGGACTTCGGACGCTCACACAGCTGCGGACACACTCAAGTCGAACTCCGGTCTCGAAGCTGGCTTCACTGCTACACAAGACTGGCTGGCTTGCTCTCCAACGACTACCACAACTAACTAATCTACTGCTCAAATTCACTCGCGTGTCGTATTTATAATTAAACCATAGTTTCTGGAGAGTACGATCTCGCGAACAATCGACAGACGCCCGGACTTCTCTGGATTTCTCCCCTCAGTCACCAGCTGCTTACTTCCCCTCTCTCCCGCGGCCCAGCATGCCGACGTTTCTCCTCTCCTCTCCTCTCCTCTCCACGCCGCGCGCCACTCCCCAGTGCTCCGTGGAGCCCGTGTCGACTCCCGCGCGACTCTTGCGGGACGCGTGTTGGAGTCTCGAGATGGCTGTCACAATATTTACATCACTGATTTAAATATTAAATTTCAAATAGAGTTACCACTATTATATAAGACAGTTTAATGGAAGCAGTAAAGTAATGTAACTGTTATACATATGTTGTAAAATTAAATATTCATAGGTGAAAGAGATTTTATTATTTAAAAAAATAGATGTATTATAAATGTAATCCGCGCGAGTACTGGTATCACAAAGTATGACACGAGCACTGAAAGGTGAATTATACGTGGTTTATAGGTTACAAAGTCATGATCTTAAAATTGGCATCAGTAATAATAATAATAATAATAATAATAATAATAATAATAATAATAATAATAATTTATTTTAACTGGCAGAGTTAAGGCCGTAAGGCCTTCTCTTCCACTCAACCAGCAAAAAGTGTATATACATATGCATGAATTTACAAAGAATTCAACAATTTGATTTTGATGAGAGTTACATGTATACAAGAGTTATTTACGAATTAAACAACAAAATACTATGAACTATTAATTAAACACTGAAATAAACTATGTAGCAGTAATCAGTAATCAGTAATCGCCTTAGTAAATTTAATGTGCATTACGATTATAAAATACAATTCATTGTACACGAATGCAGTGTAATTACGTAGTATTAATGCAGTCTACATTCATGGTGTGTAAAGCAGCTATTCTGTCAATAGTCTCTAAACACACACCTTCATCTCAAACAGCAGAAATAACTAAAATGCTCTCTCAATTAATATCATTAATAAAATAATTGTATTCCAATGGATACCTTCCCATTGTGAAATCCTGGAAAACGAGAATGGGGATGCTTTAGCAAAGAAGGGCTGCAATTACAGACCTGTTACTAAATCTTCGTATTACTCTGTGAAAAAATTTATTAAATCTACATACTTAGACTTCAACAAACAAAATTTGATAACACAATCTCAAGGGAAAAAATGGAACTCTCTGCATCAAAATCCACAGTTAATTCCCGATTTACCAAGAAAATCGTCTGTAGCTGCATTTAGATTGGCAACAGGCCATGATTGTGTGGCCAAACACCTGCATGGAATTGGAATATATCAGCCCATTGTGCAACTCAAACCAAGAAATGGATTCGGAGCACCTCAAAATCTGTGCTTCAGTGGCTGACCATGATAATATCTTTGAAATATATTGGAGTGCAAGAGGTAAAATGACTTTGTTGTCAAATGCCTGGCATTAGAAAACAACAACAACATTCATGGTGTGTGGATCCTACGGGGCGAAATAGTACACAGTGAATCCGCGAAGTAGACTCCCTAATACGTAAATGATATCTATTACTGATGGTAAATTTTATAATTTTTTGTAGAGTAAATACCGACAATTGTGTTTATATTGATTTGTTGGTTTAGCCGTGATTTCATTAAAGATTGGCAACAAAGTGTGTGACATGAAGATGTGGGAACCGCCAATGCAGTGATCTTAGAAGCAAATCGGAAACTAGACTACAGCGAGGAAAAAATGCACAGGCATCAATATCCCTCTGTGATGCTTTAGCGTACTGAATTTTTCGTGTAGTTGCATACATAATTTTACGACTCTCCTCTACTGTTACGTGAATAGGTGTTGTAATGTTGCCATCTATTAACTTTTATTTATATACATATCTCAAACACCGCTCATCTAACAACCACAACTTTATTACAGTTTTATTTTAACGAGCCTCTACGATTCATCTCTCAAGAGGACATATTTAGTCCCCATCCACCGGATATACAGGGTGAGTTGTAGGTCCACTTCAGGGGGTGGTTTCTGACTGAAAATGGAGAACAAAAATTCATATCACCTTATGTCCGGAAATGCATAGTGTCCATGGTAGATGGCACTGATTACATTCTCTCATAACTTGCTGTGTGCATTTTGTGTGATGCAGATAGTGTGATTTAAGCAACCTAGAAGCACAATGGTCCGGTATTCATTCCAGGAACAAGCCGAGATGGTGTTCGTGTATGGCAAACCAGGTGGAAACGGTCGAGAGGCAGCACGGATGTACCAAGCCAAGTACCCTGACAGACAGCACCACCCACATCACACAACATTTGGAGCCATTTTTCGGCGTTTGTGTGACCATGGGTCCTTTGAGACAGACGAATGTGTAGGGCGGCCGCAAACGCCGAAAAAGGCTCTAAATGTTGTGTGATGTGGATGGTGCTGTCTGTATAGTACGTCCGCTCAAATGAGAGCCACTTGCACCTACCTTGAGCGGGAGGCGTCAGATGTTTCAGTCTTGAAGCACGCGGCTGATTGTTGGTAAGCCAGCGCTGTTGACAGATCTAAGTCAGTACTCCGAGAACAAGTTCATATGTATATTGTGGCTTTTGTGTTCCATATAATATAAATAAAAAATTAAATAGCTCCAACGTCAAATAAACTTCTCAATGCAATGCGTAATAAAACACAAGCTACCCAATACGAGTTTCCGTATCAAAGAAATACTTTAATGGCACTATTGCATTCAATGGAGTTTAAATATAAAATTCATGGATCTCAACGAGCAGCAATGGAATCACTACGAATACGGATGTGGCGTTCCTCGTATTTACGGAATATAGAGTATTATCGACAACTGGGTTATGCAGAAGTTTACTTAGATGAAACATGGTATGATATCCATGACGGAGTAAAGTGTCGTTAGTTAGATGGGTCAAGTTATTGTGATGGCAATTTTTCTTGAGATAAAGGACAACGAATGGCAATTTTACATGCGAGGGGAAGAAATGCTTTCATTCCATTCATTATTCGTTACTCACCAAAGTATGTGTGATGCCCCGGCTGATAATCGTGGGACTATGAATTCTAAAATCTTTGAAGAATGATTTGTGGAATGTTTGCTAAAACGACTGGAAGGATCGTTTGACATCATTATGGATAATGCCCCATACCATTCCCGTATTGTGAATCCTGTACCTACCACTAGATCAACAATACTGTAGATGCCATTAAAACGTGAAAATAACATTCCTTTGCCCACGCCAGTCCCAAAAACAAAGTTACATCTGCTACAAGAGATAAAACGCAGCCTTTACATAAAAAAGATGTGTGTACTGTAATTGACGAACAGTCATCGAAATACGGCCATGTTGTACTACGACTGTCCCCCCTACCATTGCCATAGAATTCGTTTGGTGGGATCTGAAAAGAAATGTCCGGTCAGAAAATGAATTGGGAAACAAATCTGTTCAAGAAGTACGGGGTTTAATAGTAACTGTGATGGATGACATTAACAATAAAGAGCATTGGGTGAAGTATATCGAACATGTAAAGACAAAAGGAAGTGATTATCGTTCCTTAGAAACTAGCTTGGAATCTTGTGTAATTGATTTAAATAGTGATTCAACGGGCTCTGAATAGGAGGTGTTAAGTGTTTTAGTTCTGTTTTTACAAGACGCACACGAAGATTCACTTCATTCTTCAGAAGGGAGATATGGCAATGCAGCGTTGTTTACATGGAACCTGTTCAGAGTCGCGTGCCTACCTGCTCCCTGCGGTAAGTGTGTCCAATCGCACGTTCCAAGTGGCTCTCATTTGAGCGGATCCGTGGTACATCCGTGCTGCCTCTCGACCGTTTCCACCTGGTTGGCCATACACGAACACCATCTCGGTTTGTTCCTGGAATGAATACCGGACCATTGTGCTTCTACGTTGCTTAAGTCACACTATCTGCAACACATAAAACGCACACTGCAAGTTATGAGAGAATGTAGTGAGTGCCATCTACCGTGGACGCTATGCATTTCCGGACACAAGGTGATACAAACTTTTGTGCTCCATTTTCAGTCAGGAATCACTCCCTGAAGTTTGTCGGTAGACTTAAAACTCACCCTGTATATACTGTGATTCAGATGGAAAGGACCATGAATGCGTTAAAGGAAGAAAGTATGTGCGATTGTAAAGAAAAGCATCATACGTACTATGTCTTATTTTCAACGGTTTCGGAGGAAACCGATCCAAACCATGAGGAACGGGAACAGTGGAAGTAATATTAAATTTTATTAAGTGATCGATACCTGAATGATGTGTTTAATTCTCCATTTGTCTTTAAATAACATTAATTTAGTTCTTACTCTGTATAGTTCCGAGAATATCTTATCAAATAAAGTACTGGATACCAAATATCATCAATTAAATCACAAACTAGACGCATCAATATACTAAAACAAAGCTGAAAAACCAAAACACGTAGGGTGCTATGCATAGACATTTCGCTAGCCCGCGCTACGAGCGTGCTAAACTAGCCCCGGCTATCGACTGATTACTTGTACAGGATTCATATCATATCACATCGCTAATACTGGGTTATGAATACGGAAAACTTTAGTTCGCTGATCATCCACCGGAAGCCCGCGCTAAGAATGTCTATGAATATGGCCCAAAGAGTTTCTACAATTAACAATTTATCTAATGTAGGCCTAAGCCACCGGTGTGGCTCAGTTGGCTGAGGCGCTTACCTGCTGACGGGCGCTGGTTCGATCCTCGCTCGGACTGATAACCTAGTTGGGTTTTTTCCGGCGTTTTCTCCAACCGTAATGCAAATAACAGGTAACCTATGGCGAACCCTCGGCTTCATCTCGCCAAATACCACCTCGATTACTCCAATTCCATCGACGGTGAATAACCTTGTAGTTGATACAACGTCGTTAAATAACTAAGTAAAAATAAAGTATCTAATAAACAGTTTGAAAAATATTAATTGATAAGTCAACTATACAGACTTAATTGTAAATGAATAAAGCTGTCCTATCGGAACACAATGTCTATTAAAATATTTACATAACATGTTCAATAATGCAAACGTCAACCTCGATGCACTTTGCAGGTGTTATAAATAGATGCCGTATTGCTAATTTGAGCTGGCTGGAATATTCCTTAATGTGTTCACAAACATTCAAAACGTAGGCAAGCAATTGATTGCTTTTTTCCAATTGGCACTTGTAGCCTTTATTTAGCCAACCCCACGAACAATAATCTAATAGTTTAAGGTCGGGTGTTCATGGTGGCCAAAAATGACACCACCGCGATCGATCCAACGCCCAGGATAAGTTTAATCTATTTACTGGATCACTGGCCGGCAACAATTTTCAGGGGTTCCATCGTGTTGAAAATATATATCGCCTCGTTTTTCCAAAAGAACATCCTTCAAATATTCTAGAAACAAATGCACACATGCAAGTAGTCGACGTTCCAAAGGAAATAGTACAACCTAATATTGTTTTGGTTGCGTCAATGTGAGCAATTATGCGGAGAAGAAAAGGGAGATATATGTTTATATAGTGTTTTTTTTTCTTTTGTAATCGTCAATATTATCATTCCTCAACATATGGCCCTTTCCTGTTTAATCACTCTGCATATACATGGATGGACGGACTGACTGACTGATCGGCCGACCAAGAGACGGATGGACAGATGCAGTTGGAAGAAGCACGCACTGTGAACGGACAGATGTACTGTATGCAGATCACGAAATGATCCATCCGAGCTATGCGACCTATTCTCCCACTCTGACGTGTGTGAATGGAGGGCTTGTCTCTTTCGGTTTCATGTGCGGGTCGCTATCGGCATCATAAAGAATTCGCACCTCAATGAATGAAAGTAATGAACTTTATACTATATTATACATTGTAAACTAATATTTCTGTTGTTCAGTGAAAGAACCTGGTAATTAGCATTTAATAAGAAATTATAAAAGTACAAAGCATACAATTAACTCCGTATTTATTAGGTACAAACAGCAAGGAAAATTATGAGTATAAGTATCTCAAGTTATGACATGATAAACATACCATTATCGTACGAAGAAAGGGTAATGGAACGGAGAAAAATTCTCTCCGGCGTCGGGATTTGAACCCGGGTTTTCAGCTCTACGTGCTGACGCTTTATCCACTAAGCCACACCGGATTCCACCCCGGCGTCGGATGAATCGTCTCAGTTTTAAGTTCCAACTCTTGGGTTCCCTCTAGTGGCCGCCCTCTGCACTATGTCATGGATATCTATGAACCTAGGATCGAAGTCTACACATGTGCTGAGGTACACTCGTAATGAGTGACTAGTTGGCCGTGATCCGACGGAATAAGCGCCGTCTTAAATCACGAAGTGATTTACGCATATCATATATACTGTATTATTATATATTATACGATTCTTCCGACGCCAGGGTGGAATCCGGTATGGCTTAGTGGATAAAGCGTCAGTACGTAGAGCTGAAAACCCGGGTTCAAATCCCGGCGCCGGAGAGAATTTTTCTCCGTTCCATTACTCTTTCTTCGTATGATGACGCAGAATATCTACATGGAAATATCATATGTACTTCGGTACATTATAATAATACCATTATCGGGAAATGTTATGAAACAAAACAGATGAAATAAAATAAATATCACTGGGGTATTAAAAAAAGTAGTGAAAACGTGGAAACATGCAATACAACACTTGTAATAACAGTAAGTTAGTTTTGTAACTCGTCATAAGATAATTTCCTAACTTTGATTTGAAAGATTTCAAGATTCGTCAGCCCTTGACTTCAGGCGACAGAGAGTTCCAGTGACGAGAAGTAGCAACAGTGGAGGATGAGAAATAAGAGATGATGTGTGGAGTGGAATTTCTAGCATGTTAACGCGTTGTGATCTAGTATTAATATTATGATAACAAAAGAGTATAAGGAAACGGCGAATAAATAAGAGGGGGGTGAAGTGTGCACAAATCGATATTAGAGAGAAAGCCAGTGCGGATTTCTCCTCTCATGTAATCTAAGACATGATAACTTCTTGGAATAAGGTGAGATATGATCATAGTATCGAACATCACAAATGAAGCGGACGCACGCGTTATGAAAACGCTATAGTTTCTCGCGCATATCAATCCTGAGATCACTGAACAAACGTCGCAATAATCGAAGTGAGGTAGAATGAGTGTCTGTACCAGCGTCTGTTTTAATTACATGGGTAGTGATACAATCTTTTTAGTGAATGGAGAATAGAGAATATCTTTTTACATGTATATTTAATTATCATCATCATCCTTCACGAATTAGGCCTCTCTAGACCTGTTTCGGCCCCATCTAGCAGTCTTCTAAAAGGTGTTCCTGGTCGACGATGTCCTCTAGGTTTATACTGCATCATAATTTTTGGGATTCTTGAATTTTCCATTCTTCTTACATGATCTAGCCAATTTAATTTGTATCTGTTGATGTTTTCTTCTACTGACTCTACTTCTAATTGTTCTAAAATTTCTTCATTCCTTTTCCGTCTAAAAGAGTATATCCTGCTGTCCTGAAAAATGTCATTTCCATTGCTTTGATTCTGTTCATGTCTTTTTTCTTTAATGTCCAAATCTTGCTTCCGTATAAAAGGGAGGGTAATGCTAGTGTATTATAAATTTTTATTCTTGCAAATTTTTGTACTAATTTAGCTTTTAATGTATTGTTTATTATTAATAGAAGTTGTGTAAATTTGGTAATTTTCTTTTTCACATCTTTTCCATTTTGATAAGATATTTCGCAACCCAGATAATTGAAATTTTGCACTTGTTCGAAGCATTGGTTATTGTGTATTATCTTACTTCTGACTGGGTCTTGTCCTAAAAATGCCATTACTTTTGATTTTTGTGCTGAAATTTCCATCCCTAAATCTTTTAATTTTTTTATTTAATGCATATAATCTTCTGTGTAAATAATTATCCTCTGAATTGGAAATTATGACTTGATCATCGGCATAGAGTAAGGTATTTAATGTTAGAGCACTAGTTATTTTGATTCCTCATGTTTAGATTTGGTTCCATTTTAAAATAGTTTCATTTATATAAATATTGAATGGAGTTGGTAACAGTGGACAACCTTCTCGAACTCCATTATACACTAATTTTCTTTCGGATATACAATTTATGATTGATCCCTCTAACATTCCAGGTACAGTGGAACTCCACAAATGGACGCTCACTCTCGTATACTCACCGATACAAGGTAAGTCAACGCACCCTGTCCCGCTCTGCACAGGTCTAACCAGTTGAACCAGGGCAGTAGTGTGCAGATACTCGTACACGTTGACAGCATTGCAGGGAACAAAAATAGTGTATTTATGCTGAAGCAGAAGTTGCAACTATTGGAACGGTTTAAAAAAGGTGAATCAATCAGAGCCATCCCTCAAGAATTTGACATTTCGATCAGAACGTGCATAGGATAAAACAAAATTAATCTAATTACGAGGCATTCAGAAGCGATTATAAGAAGCTTTGTTATTACCAGTTGACTGTTCGATGAAAACACAGCTTATTTTGTGTATTTCTTATATTTAATCAATAGGGATGATTTATGTTCTCTCTTGAAGGGTATACACCATTTTAAAATAATTTAATACACAAACAGAACTATTATAAGAAATGCTCAATAAGTTTTTGTGCGAGATCGTGCGTATTTGCTTGTTTTCCGCACAGAACCAATACGCGGTAAGTGTGAAATACCACATTCAATATTCCCAACGTAACACACATAACAATTTCCCTTTTCTTATCGCTTAAGCGCGACATTCATTTTACTGCTTTAGGCTTTTAACATATTATTTTTAGAGACGTTGAACATAGTAATAATTATAAATTGGAAACTTACCACTGCAATTTCACCTAAATTGCAATGTTAATTATTGTTTTTAAATATTTGCAAAAATTAAGTAAAGTCTACTACTCCACGAAACTTATTGCATTCATGATACAAGTAACATTACGGAAGCCGTGAAAAAATCAACAAGATTCCAGATGCCGATGTTATTACTGCAATATGCTATATAAATAATATTGTTAATATATTAAAATGAAAAATAAATCATTACATAACCTTACCGTTTGTTTTAAGTTCGCATTTATAGACTGGGGGGAAAAAAGACAGACTTATATCACGGCCTGCTGCAGTATAGTAAATACAGAAAACATTTTATAGCAACAATGTTGAAGAATGATATTTGGTGTTCCGAAGTTGCCGTCAATAAACAGAAACCAACATGGAGATTTCATTGCAACTAATTAGAAATTCGTCTTTCAGGTATGTAATAAACGATCTTCGCACAAAATAATGTACGAGACACGAGCGGTATGTTTGTTTTCATGTTCTCGGAAATTAAAAAAGATGAACTACGTTTCGCTTTTTCAGTCTTTTCCTCGACCATGAAAACGTCAACATACCGCTCTTGTAACGTATATTACTATTGTAGCTTTATTCTCTTCGGCTCTAATCAACAGTAACAAAAATGCAGGTTACCAAGCGACGATAGAAAAGAAAAGATGCGAAAATAAATGAATGTGGTGTAAAAAAATTGAATGCTTTGTCATATTCAAGTATAAAAATATAGGGCCGCCATTTGAAATTTCAAAGTGGGAGTGGCTGAGGGTGAGAGGTGAAATCTAAAATGCAATTAAGCCTTGTTTAAGACTTCCCCCTTGATATCTAAATTTACGTGTTTTTTTTAAATTGAATTCAATTTAATTAACTAGTTATATAGAGTGGGAAGTTTTGAAAGTAGATATATTTAGAGAGTTTTTCCTCCAGAGGTTTGTTTTATGTTTCAGATGTATTACGTATATATTATACTTAATCACGGATTTGTTTTGTTATATATTTTGCATATATTGTAATATATTTTTTAAAGTTATATACGTTAATTATTTATGTTTCGGTCCGCACGCCATAAAACATTGTACAGCCCTTCAGCGTTCGTACCTCGCCTGGCACATGGACCATTGCTGTGTCTATTTGTGCAGTTCCACTGTATCTCAATAATTGAGATTAAATTCGAAATGAACTCAGATTTTCTTTACTGTCTAAGAAAAAGGAATAATAATTGTTTTATTCAGTTTCACGGGTGGAATATTCAAGTCGTTGACATTAGGAATTAATCTATGGTTCGCGAACAGAATAGCCTGTGTCGGTAGGTTGTAAGATCGTGCTAATACTGAAGGTAACAAGTATATCGCTATTGTTTTTACGTATATTGTTAATTAGAATTTAACCTTGGTTTCAATCATATTGTTGTTAGCTATATAGAATGTGGTTGCTAGAATACGATGTTGTACTAGTACTATTGATGTAATAACTCATCGTTATGTTGATTTGTTTTTCCTATTTGGTTGAGTTTGAAATGCCGCCAGCTGATGAGTGGGCCCTATAAAACGCGCCTTTATGACCCCTGTCTAATCTCCCCCTCTCCTCTACACATGTGAACTCGCCTCAGACTCGCACCTGTATAATCTGAGTGTTGTTAACCCTGTATTGTAGCAGGGCAGGAATAACCCCGTCCCGTATAATGGGGATTAATAACGCTATTCAGCAGTAGTGTGCAGGCGGCGGGAGCACCGAATCGCCATTACATAACTTGATGCATTATTCACCTGGTGATACTCGGCGCCGCGGTTTATGTTCAACAGTGGGCTAAGCGCCACGTCATGGGACAGTGCACAGGCTGGCCAACCTGACTACTGAACACGACCGCAATTAAATTCCGACTTAGACTTCTTTAATTATTATAACTATACCATCACCCCATTCGTATTCCTCCGATATTTCTTGTTTCATTGATTTGCTACTTCAGTAATTACATAATTTGTTATTAATTCTATAAAGGCTCGTTCACAATAAACCGGGAACGGAAACGACAACGAGAACGGAACTAATGTTAAAATAAATGTAGATAAATAGATGGATTTATTGAGTAATCATACAGATTTTATATTATCATAATTTTCTCTAAAATCCAATGCACGGTTCTTCTGACCATACGTGCTTTGTACCCAAAACAAGTCCTCCTTTGTAGGTTCCCCCCTCCACCTATGATTACATCCAACTACTCTCTAAAAGAACATACATATTAAAATGGAAATATCACAATAGAACCCATTATATAATATATCCTAACCTATAAGACATAAAAGTGTACAGTTGGATGAGTACTATTATCCCTTTCTCAGATGGCGTCACGAACTTCAACAGCTGAAGTTCTACTCTTTGTGGCCTTTAAGAGGAATAAACCAATCTTTTGTTCCCATTCTCTATTCCCCATGAGGTCAAGACATGCAAGCAAACTCCTATTCTGACTTAGCATCGAGGGTGGTAGATATTTTCTCCATAATTTTCATATTCCAATTCGACATACTGTAACAAAATATGCTTACAGGAATCCTTTTCTTTGCAAAGCGGACAAAGACGCTCCCCTTCGTTGACAATTTTATTACCCTTCCATGCTTCCAATCTTAGCCACGCTATTTAAATGTGAGCGTTCACAAATAACTATTATGAATGCTCACATTTAAATACATTTATTTTAACATTATTTCCGTTCTCGTTCTCGTTGTCTTTTCCGTTCCCGGTTTATTGAGGACCAGTGTTAACTTCGTAGCAATAAAGGCTGTAGGCAAAATGTCTCAATGGAAATTAATTACAAGAGGAGTCGTTTTTAAGTAGGTTATTTTACGACGCTGTATCAATATCTTAGGTTATTTAGCGTCTGAATGAGATGTTGATAATGTCGGTGAAACGAGTCCGGATTCCAGCACCGAAAGTTACCCAGCATTTGCTCAAATTGGGTTGAGGGAAAACCCCGGAAAAGAGTAGTTATTATTATTTAAATTTTATATTAATGGAATTAGAAACAATGGAAGGCTAGGATTAACTATGGAATATAACTGAAGGGGTTTTTGAGGAAAAAAATAAATAAAAAAAACAATCATAGTCCAAAAACACAAATTTTCGGGAAAAAGAAAGGAATTGTTTTACATGTTGTTGACACCTCAAGTATAAAATTCATAATGCCATTTCTTAAGGTGTTGTAGAAACTTCGGACAACTGAAGTAACTTAAATTTATAACTAAATATATTATTTTCTGTGAGAAATTTATATGTAAATTATAGATGAAAAACAATCGAGATAGCAAGACCAACAGCTCTCGTAAAGCCGAAAACCCGCACGACGATGTTGTATACGTCGCGTCGTTGACGTAACGACTCCTTGTGAGCGTTTCGAGACGTCGGGATTCATCACTCCCGAAGTCCCGAACGTCAAACAGCCTTGAATCGCCACAGATGTTTAGACCTGACTGAACTTTGATCTATTTTGGCAACTGTTATATATGTATCAATGTATCAACAATCAAGTAGCCTATTTGAAACATCATCTCTATCTTTCAGTGTATAATAATTCGTTCCCCAATCATTATTTAATTATTAGGCCCTTATTAAAAGACTAGGAATTTTCTTTCCATATGTTTGAGGTAAAGTGTGCAATCTCAAGTAAAAAGATATTAAGGTTATGTCTTATGTTTTTTTAGAAATGAAAATTTATTTGAGAAATTTGTTTTCTATTTTCTATTTATAAAACCATAGATAATATCATATAATAGAACCAGAACATTTTGATAATTAAGAAACTGTTTTGTTTTGTCTTTTTGTCTCATTTAAAGATTACTTACTTACAAATGGCTTTTAAGGAACCCGAAGGTTCATTGCCGCCCTTACATAAGCCCGCCAGCGGTCCCTATCCTGTGCAAGATTAATCCAGTCTCTATCATCATACCCCACCTCCCTAAAATCCATTATAATATTATCCTCCATCTACGTCTCGGCCTCCCTAAAGGCCTTTTTCCCTCCGGTCTCCCAACTAATATTCCATATGCATTTCTGGATTCGCCCATACGTGCTACATGCCCTGCCCATCTCAAACGTCTGGATTTTAAGTTCCTAATTATGTCAGGTGAAGAATACAATGCGTGCAGTTCTGTGTTGTGTAACTTTCTCGATTCTCCTGTAACTTCATCCCGCTTAGCCCAAAATATTTTCCTAAGCACCTTATTCTCAAACACCCTTAACCTATGTTCCTCTCTCAGAGTAAGAGTCCAAGTTTCAAAACCATAGAGAAGAACCAGTAATATAACTGTTTCATAAATTCTAACTTTCAGATTTTTGGACACCAGACTGGATGATAAGAGCTTCTCAGCCGAATAATAACAGGCATTTCCCATATTTATTCTGCGTTTAATTTCCTCCCGAGTGTCATTTATATTTCTTACTGTTGCTCCAAGATATTTGAATTTTTCCACCTCTTCGAAGGATAAATCTCCAATTTTTATATTTCCATTTCGTACAATATTCTGGTCACGAGACATAATCATATACTTTGTCTTTTCGGGATTTACTTCCAAACTGACCGCTTTACTTGCTTCTAGTAAAATTTCCGTGTTTTCCCTAATCGTTTGTGTATTTTCTCCTAACATATTCACGTCATCGCATAGACAAGCAGCTGATGTAACCCGTTCAATTCCAAACCCTGCCTGTTATCCTGAACTTTCCTAATGGCATATTCTAGAGCGAAGTTAAAAAGTAAAGGTGATAGTGCATCTCCCTGCTTTCGCCCGCAGTGAATTGGAAAAGCATCAAATAGAAACTGGCCTATACGGACTCTGCTTTAAGTGTCACTAAGACACATTTTAATTAATCGAACTAGTTTCTTGGGAATACCAAATTCAATAAGAATATTATATAAAACTTCTCTCTTAACCTTGTCATACGCCTTTTTGAAACCAATGAATAACTGATGTACTGTACCCTTATACTCCCATTTTTTCTCCAGTATCTGTCGAATACAGAAAATCTGATCAATTTTAATGTTATTTATTTTAGTGATGTAAGTTATTCGAAGTTACGAAATTTTTCCACGCCTACCAAACGCTATTTCGAGAATGACGAGCGAGGCTCGAAAACAGCGAGTGATAGCGCAGTTAATTTTGTTCTTCTCTAATGTAAATATAAGTAACTGTGGACAATAGAATATAATGTATTATTTTCGCTGGTAGAGTTAAGGCAATAAGGGCTTCTCTTCTATTTAACCAGCCTTGATCCCCACAAGAGAGACCTACATATTTCAATTATGAATATTTACAATACACTAAACATTCTCAAGCAATATTATTCAAATAATTTGAACCACTAGTACATGTTAATTTAATTTATGATAAAGCCTATAAGAAAGAGTAACAACTTAATTTATGAGCTAATACACGGACATCATTTTATTTTTACTAACATTTTTAATATTAACCTGGCTATACCTTTCTATTAACGATTGAAACAGGAAACACCGTTTGCTACCCTTTCCACGGCGGAGTTCGATGATACTGGCGTAAAATACAAATCACTTTACTAGGTATAGGAGGGAAAAAAAGTAGTTCAACCACTTATATAAACTAGGAAATATCGCAATTTTGAATTTGATAATTTTCATTAGGTTTTTGTTTAATCAAAATACAGTACTGTATTAACACTTAGTGTTTTTACACACGAATTCAGCTATCCATTCGGAAGTATTAATTATACAGTGTATATTGTACTGTTACAGCACATTAGCGTACAATATAGAGAATGAAGTTAAATTGAAAAATAATCATAATATGGATGTTTAAACACATTTTAGAAAATGGTGGCCATTCATTTTGATACAGGCTTCAGTTCTTTTGTGCATATTATCGCACTATATACTATTGTACGTAATTCCAATTACCAGTTTCGTCCTTCGTACTAGTAACTCATGTTGAAATAATTCTGTACCTACTCTATAAAAGAGTACTTTACGTACTGCAAATTCAATCTTCACTTCTGCCCGATCCGAAAAGATAAAATCACTCAGAAATGCTATCTACTGTCCGTTCAAGTGGTTTTGTCGCAGGGTTGTAGAAAGGGGGGGAAATCACGTGACAGTTAATTACTTAAGGAGGCTCTTTTATTTAAGTTATTTTAAACAGTTGTATAATATTACGTAGACGTCCAATTCCTAACATAAATTAATGTTTTCAGAAAAGACCTAAGATAGCCCAGCTACTAGACTTAACAGAGGGGCGAACAGAAGCAGGTGGGGGAAACCGGGATGCGACAAGAGAAACGGACGACAGTACCCGTACGAAAAATATGATTCAATATGGAAAGCTCTTTCGTCTCTGGAAAACGCGAACATATATCTGAAACGTACTGTACTCAGTAACTCGGTACTGCTTACGCGCCCTCGGCTCTGTGTCGTGAACGGTTGGAAGTTTACTAGTAGAAGGGGTGGGAGTGAAGTACATTCCAAAACTCAAGTACAATAAAAATTGAAGTAAAAATAAAATGATGTCCCTGTATAATTCAATTCAGACTATATGCAATATGTAAAGATTTATAATTAAGTCGATGTAGCTATGGTGGTTTTAAGAAAAGATACTCAGTGGTGGATTAAGTGTTCGTCTCTCACAGTGGTATTCCAAGTTTCACAATCAGAACAGAACAACCGGTAATGTAACTGTTTTATAAATTCTATCTTTCAGCTTTTTATTGAGAGCACACTTAATGACAAAAGCTTCTCAATCGAATAATAACAGATTTTTCCCATGTTTATTCTGCGTTTAATTTCCTCCCGAGTGTCATTTATGTTAGTTACTGTTGCTCCAAGATACCGTGTGTGAATTTTTCCACCTCTTCAAAGGATAAATTTACAATTATTATATTTCTATTTCGTACAATATTCTGGTCACGAGACGTATTAATCATATACTTTATCTTTTCCAAATTTACTTCCAAACCTATCTCTTTACTTCCTTCAAGTAAAATTTCCATGTTTTCTCCAATAGTTTTTGGATTTCCTTCTAACATATTAGCGTCACCTGCATAGACAAGGAGTGTATTTTACTTTCTTATGTTAATGAAATAGATGCTTACGAAAAAACATAAAAATTTATTGAAGATACAGGATTTATAAGGGGTAGGCTACTTTAAAATGATTCAGAGTTGAAATGTCCACAGTTTAATGTTCTTCTGCAATAACGTCCGCTATGCTAAAATGTCCACATTACATAAATGTCCACACAAATAAAACGTCCACTACAATAAAACGGTCACTTCATTACATGTCCACAAATTTTATTGGAAAATATCTAAAGTTATTCATTTTATTTTACGTTTAATGTCCACAAATTTTAGTGAAAAATGTCCGAAGTCATTCATTTTCTTCTACGTTTAGTTTCAAATTGTAGGAAATACCACGGAGGTATTGCCTAATAGTTTTACTGTCTTTATATTCTAGATATCTCCGTATTATTCATTGAATTGTGCGTTGGTTTATTATATATCGCTTATTAATGATTCTGTTATATTTATAGACCTCCTCGAATTTGTATAAGAGAATTTTCTGTCGAATGTTGTTCACCTCTGATGTGCTCTAAAATTCTTCAAATACTGACATGATATGTCGACACCGTCCTTTGAAATTTGAAATGAAAACCCTCAACCACATTGTTAGTCCGTTGGGTTCCATGTATGGTTGAAGCGTACAGATTCCATACTGGTGGGAGATACTTTGGCGGAATTGCTCTTCTTCGTCCTTGTGTACTTTTTTTGTTATGTGAACATTTTCCTGTTTAGTAACCAAAGCAGCATTATTACTTATGTGCGAGAACGTGCGTATTTGCTTGTTTTCCGCACACAACCAATACGCGGTAAGTGTGAAATACCACATTCAGTATTCCCAACGTAACACACATAACAATTTCCCTCTTCTTACCGCTTAAGCGCGACATTCATTTTACTGCTTTAGGCTTTTAACATATTATTTTTAGAGACGTTTAACATAGCAATAATTAAAAAATTGGAAACTTACCACTGCAATTTCACCTTATTGTCTTGAAATATTTGCAAAAATTAAGTAAAGTCTACTACTCCACGAAACTTATTGCATTTCTGATACAAGTAACATTAAGGAAGCCGTGAAAATATCAACAAGATTCCAGATGCCGATGTTATTACTGCAATATGTTATATAAATAATATTGTTAAAATATTAAAATGAAAAATAAATCATTACATAACCTTACCGTTTGTTTTAAGTTCGCATTTATAGACTGGGGGAAAAAGAAGCCAGACGTATATCACGGCCTGCTGGAGTATAGTAAACACAGAAAACATTTTATAGCAACAATTTTGAAGAAAGATATTTTGGTTTTCCGAAGTTGCCGTCATTAAACAGAAACCAACATGGAGATTTCATTGCAACTAATTAGAAATTCGTCTTTCAGGTATATAATAAACGATCTTCGCACAAAATAATGTACGATACACGAGCGGTATGTTTGTTTTCATGTTCTCGGAAATTAAAAAACCTCAACTACGTTTCGCTTTTTCAATCTTTTCCTCGACCATGAAAACGTCAACATACCGCTCTTGTAACGAATATTGCTATTATAATACATAATTGAAAGTGGACTTTTTTATTATGTGAACAGATTCTCACAGTGGACATTTTACTGTTGACATTTTCTCACATTAGACATTTTACTGTGAGCATTTTGTACTGTGGACTTTGTAGTGCATGGACATTTTCCTTTTGTACTTTCTGTTGTGGACATTTTTGCAAGCGAACATTTTCAAAATTGGACACTGTACTTTGGACATTTTAACCTGGAAGCTTTGGAAGATTCATAAATATAAAAGAAGTTCTAGCATAAGAGTATAGGTCTAAAAGGTTTTGGCAAAACCAACCTTAATATTGGCAGTGAAACATGGATCCTAAAATAAAAACATTTGTAAAGACTCTAAGCTTCATAAATGCGTTTTATGATAAAAATTTCTGGATATACATTATGGGATAAGCAAGAAAGTTCCGAAATACTAATACCGACCATTTGAGGGGTATCTGTGTAAATATCTTGTAAATAACTATGTATTGTACAGACATGCCTTCAGAAAGCATTGTGGTATAAAGAAATTTGAAGGATAATCCAAGGAAAATAGGACAATGGGGCACAAGCTATTCAGATATTATTATATAGAAATATTTTCACAGTAAAGCAAGGATTATAAACGTCTTTTCAGTATTAATTTTGTAGGTAAATGTGGAAAGTATTTGAAATTTACTCATAAATAATTATATCATCAATCATCATCTCTATTCATCTTTATAATATTCAGTGTATATTATTTATTTTGAATAAAATTTTATCGTTTTGATAGCTACCACATCTTATCGCAGAATATTATTTTTTTTTTAATTTATTATGTATTTTTATGCTCGACCATGCCGAAATGCAGTAATTATACACCTGGTAGCAGTCCTTTAAGTCATTAAAGTACACCTATTCCTTAAAGTTCAGATTTTCTATTATTCTCGGATATGCAATCGGAAGATAACTATCGAAAGGTCACGGAGGCTGGAAATCCAATACTGTCGCAGAAGGTTATGTTCTGTTACTATAATAATTAGCGTTAATTGTAAATAATATTCAAATAAATTCAATTTGTCATCTCGTTTTTCAATGTCTAAATCAATTTCAAGGTTATATCAAGATTAATGTTTACCTTATTATTATCAAGGTCGTCGATATTCGTTTCCCGGAAAAAAAATCAATACTTTCGCGTCTGCGCACATTTCACAATTCATGAGGTAGGCTATTGCACTCACTCACATAACAATAACATAAATACTTACGAATAATTTCAAGTTAGAAATATGGTCGAGCATAAAAAGTCGTATGACACTTGCCTATAATTAAGACGCTCGTATGAAAATTATGAAACTCGCGCTCGTCTCATAAACATCCTCGCGTCTTAATTACTATCATTATAGGCTCGTTGCATAATGTACTATTCTAACATAAATTTATATTTTCTTTTTCGTTCACTTGAATTGATTAGGATGCTGATATTTTAAATCCAAGATTTGGATGGCTATCATTTCGATATACTACTAATGTAAATGGATTAATTTCGTTCTTCTTCTTCTTCTTCTTCTTCTTCATGCATTAAGCCCTACAAAGGCTTGTTGCGCGCTCCAAATTATTAGTTCATTGGTCTTTCCATCGTTTTTTTGGTCTTCCTATGTTTCGTTTCCCTTCTGGTATATAATTTAATATTTTCTTTGGGTATCTTCTCTCATCCATTCTGTCTACGTGATCTAGCCATTTTTGTCTATGATGGTCTATTCCTTCATTTAGGCTAAAAATCTATAATTAATTTCTTATGTCTTCATTTCTGATTCTGTCCCTTTTAGTGACTCCCAGAACTGATCTTAAAAACCTCATTTCTGCTGCCTGTAGTCTACTTTTATCTCTACTTGTCATTGTCCAAGTTTCACTACTATATAGAGCTGCAGGAACTGCCATAGTTTTATAAAATTTTATCATCGTATCTTTTCTTACTTTATTTTTTAAAGTTCTTTTAATTGTTCCGCATATTTTTGAAAACAATCCAACTTTATTTCCAATATCTACCTCTTTAATATATGATATTGATGATCCTAAAAATTTAAATGTATTTACTTGTTCAATTATATTATTGTCTAATACAAGTTTACATCTTAGCGGATGAGTTCCTTGAAATGCCGTAGCTTTGGTTTTATTTTTTGATATATCAAAATTGTAATTAATAATTATTTTATGGAGTTCAAATAATGCGCTTTGTAGTGTGTCTTCATTGTCAGAAATTATTACTTGATCATCTGCATATAGGAGTGTCATTATAAAATTCTTCCTATTATAATCAGAGGATATATTTAAAATGTTTAGCCGCTGTTTCCATTCTCGGATTGCGTTGTCTAGGTATAAATTAAATAAAGTGGGTGATGTACAGCACCCTTGTCTTAGTCCGGTGTTAATACTTGTTGTTTTAAAATTTCCACCTCTTTCTTTTACACATATAGTTGTACCTTTGTATATTTCTTTAAATGTTTCAGTAATATGATTTGGTATACCTCTGTTAACCATTATTTCCCATAATTTTTTTCTTTTCACTTTATCAAAGGCTTTTATGCAATCTATGAATATAATATATGTTGGACAATTAAATTCTCTCCTTTTTTCTATTATTTGTTTTATAGTGAAAATATTATCAGTGCATGACCTTCCTATTCGGAAACCTGTTTGTTCTTCTAATAAAATTGTTTCAATAATGTTGCGAAGCCTTTGGTTTAGAATTTTTGTATATAGCTTGTAAACACTATTTAACAAGCTAATCCCTCTGTAGTTTTCCGGTTTAGTTTTATCACATTTTTTAAATATTAGTACAATTAATGAAGTTTTCCATTCTTCTGGTATTTTCTTTTGTTGCCAGCATTGATTTAAAATGTTTAGCAATCTAAACTTCATTCCATCAGGTATATATTTCAATAGTTCTGTATTTATTCCATCCTGTCCCGGAGCTTTCTTATTTTTAGAGTTCTTTATAGCTTGTTCTAATTCCCGAAATTCTAAATTATCTATTTCAGTTTTGACTCTTATCTCAGGTGTGTCTAATTCTATTTATTCTTAATATTCATTAGTCCATAAATTTTTACAATATTCAAGCCATAAGTTGTAGTCTAATATTTGTAGATTTGCTATATCTTTTTCATCTTTGTTCAAATGTTTCATTATTTTATAGGCCGTTCTTTGTCTTCCATGTATATCATTTTCTATATTAGAGATATATTTATCCCAGCTTACATTGTGGGCTTCTCTAATCATTTTTTTTGTATCTTTGCAACAGTTTTTATACATTTCCAAAGAATGAGGTGTTTTATTTGATAGCCAGGTTAAATATAATAATTTTTTCTTCTTTATTATATTTTCTAATTGTTCATTCCATATGTATAATCCCTTTTTCTTTCTTCGTAATTTCCTTTTCCCTAATACTTCAAAAGCAGCTTTTTCTATTATTTCTTTAAACTTTGTCCATTCCAGTTCTATGTGTTCGCTAACAGCATTTTGATCCATATATAATTCTATTCTAGATTTATAAAGTGTTCTTATTGATTCCTCGTTTAGTAAATTGGTTTTCCATCTTGTATCTTCTATTTGATTTCTTGTACGATTTAATTTGTACCATCTTGTTTTAAGGTCCACCTTTCCTCTCACAAGGAAGTGATCAGTGCTAATATCACAACTTCGTAGAACTCTTACATCTCTGAACAGTTTGGATAGTTTTTCGTTCGCAATAAAATAGTCAATAATAGATCTTAATCCTCTTGCGCAGCGTTCGTACCGCGGCCAGGGGATTATTCAATTACTGATCAGCTCCAAATTAAGATTAATTTTGTTTCAAAACTATATTTATTTATAAAGTGACTATATGTCTATATATCCCGTAGTAACACATTTATGTAATCATTCATATTGAAAAGAATGTTCATATTCATTCTCTACAGCAGGAATATAACTTGGGTGACAGTCGTCCCCAACGGGACTGAATACGTTACGAAAAAGTACATGAGTACAGAAGGCATAATATTCCTCTTATTCAACTTATTTCACATACCGGTATTCAACTTTTTATTTCTCCACTCAGACATGTTATCTGTGTGTATTCTCCAGTGAACATATTTTGGACCTCGTTGTCCTAGAAACCATCACATTTGCAGTGTTTATCGCCCTGTGCCGTGTGTCTAGTGCACTCAGTTCTGACTTATTCAGTCTGCAGTCCGACAGGAGAGCAAAATCCTACATGAGCCGATCCGATTACCTCTAATAACTGAGCTGATGCGTCCAAAACCTGTAAATATTACCAGGGAGCAGCACTAGTCCTGTGCGTTGTGTGCACTCGGGATTTGGTTATCAACTGTAATGGTCTGGATGATTATACGTTCTACAAGATGATTGTCCGTGTGTGTTGTGATTGTTCAAATATCTTCTGTATTCGTGAGTCGATATTAACCTACCGCACTTCACACAAAACCACATTTATGTGGTCATTAACCTTTCATCGCTCCAGACGACTTTTTCTTCATTTTTACTGAAGGGTTTAGGTGCTGCTTACAGAAGTAAAATTTTTGGAAAATATTCAACATTTTTTCCTGCATTACTGTATTTTGTAAAATAATGAAAATTAGTACGTGTAAAACACTGTCCTTCTGCTATATAATAATAGTACATTATGCAACGAGCCTATAATGGTAGTACGAGGCGCATCCAGAAAGTAAGTTTTCCTATTTTTTTTAAGAACATACACTTTCAGGAAAACATTTATTGGCAACAGATACAGCAATGTTTCAGCTATTTTTCAACATAGCCACCATCAGGATTGAGACACTTGTATCGTGGGATCAACTTTTGTATCCCTCTGTCGTAGAACTCTGAAGCCTATGAATGGAACCAGCGTGTGACAGAAGTCTTCAGCTCTTCGTCGTTGCCAAAAACGCTCACCGGAGGACAGGAATTTCTTGAGGCGCAAGAAAAAAAAAAAAGATATATATATATATATATATATATGTTCTGCCCATAGACCTGACAGAGCTGCCAATGAATTTCAATTGGCGCAATGGTTGGTGCATTAAACAACTTTATCACCGACCGAACCTCGCAGGCGGCGGGAGAAGAAATAAGAGCTTCCATTTCGGACCTCTGCTGCCACGCTACTGGCACCAGGCGGGACCTGTCCGGCTGGCATATGATTGATACGTCATAGATCTGTTACGCATGCGCATTTGACACGGCTAATTACGTTTACTTTCAAGGGGAAAAAATCGGGAAACTTACTTTCTGGATGCCTCTCGTAATTAAAACGCTCGTTTCATAATTTTCGTACGAGCGTCTTAATTACCATTATAGGCAAGTTTCGTACGACTTTTTATGCTTGACCATATTTCTATCTTGAAATTATTCATAAGTATTCATGTTATTCTTATCTGACTGGGGAGCGGAACTGACATTGTGCAATATCTCGTAAATATTGAGATGTGCGCAGACGCGAAAGTATTGATTTTTTCCGTGAAAGAAATGTCATTGACCTTGATATAATGTAGAGGGTAAAATAAACATTAATCTTGATAGAATCTTGAAATTGATTTAGACATTAAAAAAGAGATGACAAATTGAATTTATTTGAATATTATTTACAATTAACGCTAATTATTATAGTAATAGGACATAACCTTCTGCGACAGTATTGGATTTCCAGCCTTCGTGACTTTTCGCTAGTTGTCTTTCGATTGCATATCCGAGAATAAAATGAACATTAGTCTTGATATAACCTGGAAAATGATTTAGAATTGAAAAACGAGATGACAAGTTGAATTTATTTGAATATTATTTACAATTAACGCTAATTATTATAGTAACAGAACATAACCTTCTGCGACAGTATTGGATTTCCAGCCTCCGTGACTTTTCGCTAATTGTCTTTCCATTGCATATCCGAGAATAATCGATACTTGCGCTTTTATAATGCTACAAGGGTGATTTCTCATTGGCTGAACAACGGAACTATAATGAATAGGTGTACTTTAATGAGGTGCATTAAAGGGCTACTACCAGGTGTATAATTACTACATTTCGGCATGGTCGAACATAAAGATATTTTTATGATTAAAAAAAAATATTTATAATTTTTTTTTTCAAAATGGTGGCAGTTTACTGTGTAGTGATGAAGCGTTTCCCTCATAAGTCATAAACTTCTTAACTTTTTCATGTTCTCTCTGTTTTTTTATTGCCGAAACTCATGTTTAAAATATCATGCTCTTTCAACTACATTTCTTAATAAATAATATTTGTTTTATTTTGTGTTAGAAGAAAATACTGATATGTGACGATTTTTAAAAATGAATTTATTTTTTTATCAGACAATCTACCAAAGGTAGAGAAGTGATCTTACGTTATATTGTGGATATGACATGCATAAATACACATAATGATGATAGAGACTGGATTAATCTTGCTCAGGATAGGGACCGATGGCTGGCTTATGTGAGGGCGGCAATGAACCTCCGGGTTCCTTAAAAGCCGTAAGTAAGTAATTACGTAATTTTTGTAATGCAGTAACTCGAACAAGAATGTGTCATTATTGACTATTGCATTATACAGCACTTAAGTAAGTTTAAGACGTGGTCAACATTTTATCTCATTCATTAGCCAAGACCATCTATGTACTAAATTATTGAACAATTTCCATTGTTGCTACTTCTTTCCTTACTTATTTTAAGGTTTTTATATTTTGCTGGCATATTATTATTGTACCTACTGCATAAACATAAGAAAAAAAAAATCTTTTCAGTTCCTCTCCACAAATCCTGTATTGTAAATACTGTACGTACTGTAGTTCTGTTGCGTTTTTTTTAAGTTTTAACTCTATTCTGTTCATTACCCATGTATTTAATTTGAAAGTGAAAGTCAAACTTTGTTATATTAATGTACTATTGATTATCTTTTTAAGCTAATGTATTTACTCTGAAACGGTTAGACATTCTTGTATATCTTTTGCATTGATTATTCCTCAAACATCTCATTAATCTTTAACAGGATCCATTCTTTCATTAAGGTGCATTCTTCTACATAATTCATGTGAATTGTAACTGTGACCACAATTTTATATCATAATTTAACTATTGTTTATTGGTTATAAAATATGTATTTTGATGCCGACTATAACCCTAATATATCTCAGGGTGAAATTTGGTTTATTAAATTGGATAATAAAAAAGTGTGCAGCCTAAAATTTACGGATATGAAATTTTTAGTAAAAAAAAAACAACAACAAAGTCCGGTTTTTTGCGACTATCGGCTATAACGACCGTAAAATAGCGGTCATTTCAGAGTCGCTATAATGGGTTTCGACTGTATTTTCGTTGTATTTCTGTGTATCTTTTATTTCATTGTTTGAAGTGCACTTGCATAATATGATAGTAAAGAATTTTATGACTTCTATTTCTTATCAATAGAATATTTCGCTAAGTGTAAAATATAGACGGAAGGTTCAAAAATGAATATAATCTTCATTAAAACGATAGTTGACGCAGTGAGGCGTGTTTTCGATGTGGTTGTTCGTATCCATTGCTCGCGAAATGTCAGCTAATTATGTCGCTCATGCGGGAACCTCAACAAGTTTTCATTCACGTGTGACTTTACCGTTCCTGCCCTCATAAATATAAAAAAGTACCAGCGTTTCGTGGAATAAAAACGGCACACGGAGTCAGTATTGTACATCCGTAGAATCGAAATATTAGTGCAATGAGGAAAGTAGCACACAAGAAACTTTAATAATAAGTTAATTGTTAATATAACGGTACTACTAACATTACAAGTAACATTTCAATTATGAACACTATTGGAACTATGGCTACTACAGCTATTGTTATTAATGGTTAATTTTTATACAGGGTGTGAACGATATAAACTGGCAAAATTATAAGATTATACGCAGTACATATCGATCTACTGAACAAAATATCTATTAAAATTAATTGTCTTTTATAATTTTATTTTAATTTGTATAATTGGATAATTTCTAAGATTGATAGTAGTTAAATTATTGGTTTACATTTTCACTGAACTTAAACGTCATAGTCAATGACCTTGCATCCAAAACTAAACACGTACCAAAACACAGCAGAGTAACAAATTACTGCTTAAGGATACATACCGAGTGAAGTAGCCTAAATAATGATTAATAATAATAATAATAATAATAATAATAATAATAATAATAATACTTACCTACTTACAAATGGCTTTTAAAGAACACGAAGGTTCATTGCTGCCCTCACATAAGCCCGCCATCGGTCCCTATCCTGTGCAAGATTAATCCCGTCTCTATCATCATATTCCACCTCCCTCAAATCCATTTCAATATTATCATCCCATTTACGTCTGGGTCTCTCCAAAGGTCTTTTTCCCTCCGGTATCCCAATTAACACTCTATATGCATTTCTGGAATCGCCCATACGTGCTACATGGCCTGCCCATCTCGTAACGTCCGGAGTTAATGTTCCTAATTATGTCAGGTGAAGAATACAATGCGTGCAGTTCTGTGTTGTGTAACTTTCTCCATTCTCCTGTAACTTCATCCCGCTTAGCCCCAAATATTCTCCTAACAACCTTATTCTCAAACAC
The DNA here is from genome assembly GCF_040183065.1 of Periplaneta americana. NCBI lineage: Eukaryota > Metazoa > Arthropoda > Insecta > Blattodea > Blattidae > Periplaneta > Periplaneta americana. Next base: position 138,553,853 of record NC_091127.1, read on the forward strand.
CCTTAAGGGTACACTCAACTATATTTTGGAACTTTTTTCCTATTTGACCATTCATTTTCAAATTTGGAGAAAAAGTTTAATATACACATGGAAAGTAACATCCAAAATCTCAGCTCATTAGATCCTATACTTTTCAAAATAAAAAGTATTTCAATTTTTAATCAATCACTAATTGAAATATCACTTTTAATTATAATTTTTTATTTTTTGGCTTTGTGCATTTGACTGTGACTTCTCAATGAATAGCGGAAGAATTCTGCATATTGATTTAGTTCTGTCACGTAAATTAGTGTAGAAATTTAATTTTTCATTTCTATGACACTTTTTCTGCAATTTTTAAGTTGAGTGTCCCCTTAATTACTGTTTCTCTCTCAAAGTGAGAGTCCAAATTTCAGAACCATACCCTCCTGAGTCCTGAGGGTATAGTATACTATACTTTATTTTATACATCATTTCGATACAAGATGCATGTGCAGACATCCGAAGTAAAGTATAATATACCTGCATTTGGGCCATAACTCTAACCTGCTGAATTTTTTCAGAACTTTTCCTAATGTCAGTGACTTTTCTTTGAAGTGTAGAATTATATTTAACTTTAAAAATAAGATAGCAAATGTCTCAGGACTCAGTAGGATACAGAAGAATCGTTAATATTCTTATTTTATAAAGTCTAATTTCAGATTTTTAGACAGCAGACTACATGACAAAAGCTATTCAACCGAAAAATAACGGGCATTTCCCATATTTATTCTGCGTTTAATCTGATCCCGAGTGTCATTTATATTTGTTACTGTTGCTCCAAGATATTTGAACTTTTCCACCTCTTCGAAGGATAAATTTCCAATTCTTATGTTTCCATTTCGTACAATATTCTGGTCACGAGACATAATCATATACCTTGTCTTTTCGGGATTTACTTCCAAACTTATCGTTTTACTTGCTTCAAGTAAAATTCCCATCTTTTCCCTAATCGTTTGTGAATTTTCTCGTAACATAGACAAGAAGCTTATCTAACCCGTTCAGTTCCAAACCCTGTCTGTTATCCTGAACTTTCGTAATGGCATATCCTACAATTGTAATAGTAATAATAATAGTGATAATAATAATAATAATAATAATAACATTATATTTGTGTTGTTTGCGATAGTGTATTTTTAGTATGCTTACAGAACTCTTATCTATTAGTCATAAGAAATTCCAAAAATTTTGAAGTAGGCCTAGATGTTTCGATCAATCATATCTTGAAAAGACTCCTACAATGAGAATCTTGGATATGCTAGTGCTATACCATAATATATGATAATATACTACTACTCAAAAAGGCGTAATAAGAATTTATGAGGAAGAATTTTGGTATTAAAGGTTTTAAATCTATACTAATAATAAATCTGTAGCCAGAATTTTTCTGGTAATTTTCGATTTTCCAAAAATAATTGGTCCTAACATATACAATTAAACACCCTGACACCGAAAATCGCTTTTTTGAAATTTTTGTTTGTATGTCTGTCTGTCTGTCTGTCTGTATGTTTGTTACCTTTTCACGCGATAATGGCTGAACGGATTTCGATGAAAATTGGAATATAAATAAAGTTCGTTGTAACTTAGATTTTAGGCTATATGGCATTCAAAATACATTACTTAAAAGGGGGGTTATTAGGGGCCTGAATTAAATAAATCGAAATATCTCGCTTATTATCGATTGTTGTGAAAAATGTTACTTAACAAACATTTATTTAAAAATAATTTCCGATAAGTTTTATTCCTTGAAAAATTTTGATAGGACTGATATTTAATGAGATAAATGAGTTTTAAAATTAAAATAACTGCCATCTAAGGCCGTGTAATGAATTAAAAAGCAAATGACTTCGTATATAAGGGGCCTTGGACAGCAAAAATCGAAAGCTATGAAAGATAGTCTACAGATAATGTTTCTGTGTTTGTATGAAATAATATCAGAAGCTAAATTAACCGATTTGTATAATTAATTATTAATTCACCATTGGAAAGTGTAGTTTCTCTAGAAGACATAATGCTATAATGTTATTACAGTAACTTCTGAGTGAATCGAGGACAGATAAGATTAAAATAGCTTGTTATGCACAGAAAATTTGATAGGCTATTCTGTACATTCGTTTCCTGTATTTCCTAAAATAATTTTTATGACCAAATGAGTGTCTCTGGATCAAAATGATCGCATTTTAATTATGCAAATACAATTTAAATTAAGTAACATAATAAACGATATATCCTTATATGAAACACGAATGTTCCCTGGATCAAATGTCCTATTTTAATTATGTAAATACTTTATATTTATTTCTAACGGGTGCAGCGGAGCGCACGGGTACGGCTAGTGTATTAATAAGTGAATTACTCTTGATAGGCTAATAACAAATTTATATCTTCATCTCATGCCAGTTTAGCATCCAATACAAGTCCTAAAAATTTTACCTAATGATGACAGATTCTGGTGCATATTATGAATAATAAATTTATGATGATAATGATTAATCATGGTGGTGGTGATAATCAGTGTTAACATTGGTGATTGAGTGAGGTCTGATTGTGATGAACTTCCTCCAGATCCGGGCAGGTCCCGCGGGATACTCCCTGCACACTGCAGCCAATTACCTGCGGTCGAACGTAAAAATCGTGATTTTGTAGGCCTAACTATACCCCTGTGCCTGTCAATACGCCGTGCCCCTATATGTCACTTAATTACTGGCAATTTGTTGGTTTACTTAATTACTGCCCCCTAACCACGCAGCCCGCCGAACTGATTGCGCGGCCCAGGGCTCGACGCTATCCACTATCTTAAAGCGCTGTAATTACCGGACGTCAGCAACGATACAGGGAAGAGTTGAATTTTATTTACAGTTGAAACTAAGAGTCAGTGTTTTATGTGACATTAGCACAATATGTTTGAAATATAATACCTTTTTCTGTGTCGTGGTTTGTAATCTTTGAGACTACACATACAGGGAGATTCACGAGAAAAGGTAAAAAATTTAGGATACTATATCTTAGGCCATATTTTTGAGTGAAAAAGTTACTATGAACATAGTTCCGTTTTCGAACTATGCCGGAGCTAGATGCATTTTTTTGGTAAAACGTCTCGCCCCAATGTGAATCAGACGTTACCAATATGCTGCTGACGTGAGACAAGTTCACCGATGAATGACGTAACTTTGGAATCTGCATTGTGAGCGATGTAGATAAGAGAAGAGAAACAAACCGAGTGGTGGGGCATTACAAATGTCACAACAAATACGCTATCACTTATCTGTTCACAGCAGTTCAGTCAGCTATCTACAGTACAGTAGTTATACAGGTACAGTTATCGGAAGTGTTAAGTTGTGTTTTCAAGTTGCCTTATAAATTTTCGACTGCAGAATACGCCGATATTGTGTATGTTTATGATTTGTGCGATGGAAGTACCTTTCATACCGTCTCTGAATATGAACGACGCTTTCCGAACAGATGGGTACCATATCGAAGAGTAGGCCTACTTACTTTCTATGGGGTTAGGTGAAAGGCTTGGTATAGCAAAGGAACGGGAAAACGAGAGAAGCGCTAATCGACCGTATTTTGGAGGCGGCATAAGTACAGCCACGTGCAACTCTCCCGAGCGACCAGCGCGATTCACGCCCGAGCGCAACAGTACTTGAAGCAGGAGGAGGGACCTTTGAAAATGTGCGAACACATCGACCCCGAAATCTATAATATTAGGTATGTTTGCATATGGGAATGTGAACTTTAAATTTGTCCGTTATCTGTCTCTAAATACGAGTTAGTGCAATGGAATCTCAGAAGTTTTAGTGAAATCAAAGAGCCATATCTCCGTAATCGTTCGAAAACGGACCTATATTCATTTGGACTTTTTCACCCAGAATGACTTCAGAATTCACATCCTAAATTTTTGACATTTTCTCGTGAATCACTCTGTATAACAGACACACACTACGACCTTTCTGGTTGTAAGGTTAGCATGAATCAAGGCTAACGTAGACAATACAGGGCAGTACACAAACGAAAAACAATCAGACCGATCTCTCCATCGCCCACGTCGGGAATCGAATCGCACACTGCTGAGATTGAAGGTGCGTACCCTATTTATTTAGCCGAGGTGGCCGAGATGTTCCGGTTAATGTACCCAATCATTGCTTACATTAAAACTAATGAAAGAAAGTTGTTGAAAATTTACATTTTTGTATGTTTTTAACTGCATTCTAAGTTTAACAATATATTCAATGTTGTTATGTCATTTAATGTTTATGGTACGAAATCATGTTAATAGTGATATGGAAATATAAAAATTGGAAATTTGTTCTTTGAAGAGGTGGGAAAATTCAAATATCTTGGAGAAAAAATATAACTGACCCACGGAAGGAAATTCAATTCAGAATAGGCATGGGAAATGCCTGTTATTATTCGGTTAAGAAGCTTTTGTCATCTAGTCTGTTTTCGTAAAAACTAAAAATTAGAATTTATAAAAAAAGTTATATTACCGCTTATTCCGTATGGTTGTGAAACTTGGACTTTAACTTTCAGAGAGGTTAAAAGGGTGTTCGAGAATAAGGTGGTTAGGAAAATATTTTGGACTGACAAAAGAGGAATGAAGTTACAGGAGATTGTAGAAAGTTATACAACGCATAACTGTACGCATTGTATTCTTCACCTGACATATTTAGCAACATTAAATCCAGACGTTTGAGATGGGCAGGACATGTAGCACGTATGGGCGAATCCAGAAATGTATGTAGAGTGTTAGTTGTGAGGTCGGAGGAAAAAAGATCTTTGGGGAGGCCCAGACTTAGATTGAGGATAATATTAAAATAAATTTGAGGGTGGTGGGATATAATGGTAGGGACTGGATTAATCTTGCTCTGGATATGGACCGTTGGCAGGCTTATGTGAGGGCGACAAGAAACCTCCGGGTCCCCTAAAGCCATTTACAGTATAAGTAATTATCTACCTCGGTACAATTAGACTTTAAACTTAAGAATGCGATTTTAATTCATCAATAGACGTAAGAGGTACTGTTTACAATAGCAATCGTCCCACTTCAAGGGAACTGAAAGGCAACAAAAGGAAAGAGCAACAATTCCAAAGATGAACTTCACAGCATGCACGACAAATTTTACGTAAATGTCAAAGAATACGTACGTGCAAATGGGGAGCATTTTAAGAAATATATTATATTAATAAATGACGCTGTTGAATATGAAGCTCAGTTAGTCGACGTTCTGGAGGATGTAGCTGAAACTGTTGAATGCGTGGGAACTAAAATGTGCAGGCTTGCGTAGATAGATTTTCTGACTTTTAATCTGAGACTAGTAACAGACTATCATTCTACGTCAACCATTTACTTCTTACGTAATACAGTAAAACCTCGTTAATCCGGACCCCGATAAGCCGGACTTTGTTTAATCCGATCAGAACGATGAGTTTGGAGAAATTAAAGAACCTTGTTTTAAGACTTACTTTTATACATTAGAACAATGGAGTAACAATAATTATATTATTACATCCACCTATACTGGGTGTTCATTTCAAAGTGTGTCATGACGTCACTGTTGTGAGTCAGCGATTTGAAACGAGTTTCAACTTTAATGTCAAATAAGTTGCCTATTATTCAAGGCGTTCAACCTGAACTTGAGAACGTGTACGGTATAACTTGAACGTCGTAGCAACAGATGGCGGGCTGTACGATCTTGTGCTACCATAACCTCTTTCGAACTGTGTTTTGCGCGGGCAAGTCGTATTTGTTATCATCGGTTGCGTACGGCAACATTCCACAACACAAATCAAATGCTCCGTGACCATGTTGACCGTCCAAGTTAATGTCGACAAATACGTAATTGACTTAACCCTCTCTCCATATCCCGATAGTAAGAAAAAAACTCACTTCAGTATGTGTTTCCAAACAGTTCACATTCCTGCCACTACCGGCGTTATCGTACGTATCGGTACGTACTCTTCAGAATGAACGCCGTACTTGCCAGGCAACTTCTCTGACACATAGGTAATACGCCTTTGCGGAAGTGTAGGAAGATTGAATTCTCAAGGCTCATCGGCTAGCCACATGACGGCATACAGCGAGCCATGACAGACTTTGAACTGAACACGTAGTAGTATTAAATATAAAGAAAATCCATCAAGTTTCAATTAAAGTAACTAAACTATACAAACAAAATATTATCGATTATATATTTTACTGTATTCTATAGTGTATTTAGGCTTATGCCCTTTAAATACACAATAATAAACGTGTTTTGTTGCTATAAACGGAGTTTTAATGCACTTTCTACTGTTCTTTTAGGTTATTTAAGTTAATCCAGACCTTCGTTAAACCGATCAAATTATTCCTTCAATTATTCCGGATTAACAAGGTTTTACTATACCTTCAGTTACGTAAGACCAGTTATGTGTATTCTAAAACAGACGTAAAAACACATAGGCCCACCTAAATTAAATTCATCACAATTCGCAGTAATGCAAATATCATAGTTACTTTTGACTTCATACAATTTAAATGATTTTTGTGCTTCAGTATACGCAGTGCTTTGCCATATATTCCTTGATATTCAGAGAAGTTTGTTATATTCCGTATAAGGCATAATAAGATAAATATTTAAACTATCTGTCTTAGCGAATCATTTATTATCTACAGCAATCTTAGTTCGTAATGGCAGAGCTACTTTATATACTGCAAACTGCATAACGCTCCCGGCTTCTTTTTCAATGAAAGGAAATTAAGTGAAACGGAAAGGTAGAGCACACTTTAATATTATTCCCGTGTCTGCGAACTAAAAAGAAAACTGATCTTGCTATAGAATACGGTTAACCAGAAACGAGTCGAACAGAAGCAATAATTGCTAAATGTGAACTTTCCTGATAAAGGATAGTTTTTCACATGCAAAACCTTTGAGTTCACTCTCTTGGAAGAAACACTTAAGTGAAAATATTATTCTTTAAAGAGAGAAAATTCCAAGCATAAACATAGTCTAAACCAGCGGTAGTCAGCGCGGAGCACCCTGCGGCTAGCGTCTGTTACCCGCGGGAAACACAGTGCACCGTGGTGCGGCAAGCGGGTATGCTCTTTACCTCTTCCTGCTGCACGATGGGGCACACGGGACGGCACCGCTTACCCTTTGTACATTTCAGCGAGTGCTGACGACCACTGGTTTAAACTATTCAAGGTCCGACAAAAAGATCTGACTTTTTGGAAATGAGAGAACAAAGTTGTATTTTAATATAAGTTGGTGTTTATTCATTTATCGAAAATAGGTATTATTGTCATTTACTGGCTTATGAACGAACATGTCAACGGACCAGTTATTATTCAAGAAATAAATTGTTTTTACTCTCAATTCTTTGAGTGAGATGACAGTATAAAAATTTCGCAAAATCTTGCTAGCATAGCGCATACAAAAACTCGTACAGTCATTGAACCTTCCAGCAGCTTTGTTCCTATTTCGCTGCAGCGTGACGCTATTGATGTTCACCGGTCCGCTGAGATTCGGAATACGATGAATGATTCCAACTTTGTCAGTAGTTGCTTCTGAGCAACACCTGTCTCTTTGTACGTCGAATATGGCTTCCGTGAATTATTAGCTCGAATTTTTTGAGTCACAAATCCTTCCTTTCCTGAACATAGTGAGCACGAGCGCGAAACAGGTTACAACATTCTCTCCAACACTACTATTGTCCGTGTATTTCGAACTGTCGGTTTAAGATCAAGCAATGGACTGCATTTTTCACGTGTAATTACCCCAATCCTGGACTATTCTCCTCAACTAAAATCATCTGGGACAACCGGAATTACCAGTGCTTCAGCTCACAGTTCTCAGTTCAGTGACTCGTGCGTGGCTTGTACTTTTGTATGTTTGTACGTGACCTTGATCCGCCAGTTTGAAATGCACAGATTTATAGGCATGCTTGGCACATTCAATGTTCTCCATGTTGCTAATCTAGCAGATGCCTTTTGAGATACAAGGAATCCTTTCTGGTACTTCCAGTCTTTTCCAAGTTATTCGCCTTGGCATATTCATTGTTTTCCATGGAAAATCTAAAATTAAGCAATTAAGGCACTTTCAGCGTTTCCACTTCCAATCTTCAACTGTTGGGTCAGGAATAAATAAGTGGATGGACGGTACATAATAGTGAATTAAATATATTTCTCAACGAAAAAGAAGAGAATATTAAAATAAACAAGAATTAAAGGCAATATGCAAGAAAGAGGAAATTCAAGTACAAAGAACGGAAATCGGAAATATGCAAAAAAAAAAAAAGGGAGTTAGAAGAAAATAATAGATTGAAATTACAGTAAAATTCCTCGTAACTGGCACCCAAATAATCGGCAATACCAAAACAACGGCACTTTAGACTAGGCCAAAAAGAAATGTTTGAATCTGTCACAATGCCACTCTCCGGGCCAATACCAAAACAACGGCACTTTGGACTAGGCCAAAAAGAAATGTTTGAATCTGTCACAATGCCACACTCCGGGCCGTCAGTTTTGCCACGTTAGGAAGTTTCGTTTTCAGTGAATATTCGAACCTAAAATTAGTGTATTATTTGTGTTGTGTGATGTGTTTTAGTATTGAAAATCCACACAGTTTTTAATGTTTATTTAGCCATGTTCGGGCCGACAGTGTTGTCACATTAGGAAGTTCGCACTAACTTTAATTTTCAGTGAATATTCTAACCTAGAATAAGTGTATTATTTGTGTTGTATGATGTGTTTTAATAAGGAAAAGCCACACACTTTTTATCTTATTCAGTTATGAGCACGTGATACAGAAATAATCTTCACATGGACGCAGTTTAAACATTTGGCACCATGAAATACGAACTTTTTTTGTATATACCGGTATTTATTCAATTATCCGGCAAAATCTTGTACCCGGAACTAGCCCGGCCCCTTTGGTGCCGGTTAAGAGGAATTCTACTGTATAAGGAAAGAGGGAAATGTCAATTATTTTAAAGAAGGAAAATACAAGGTAAGGAACAGTACAAGGTAGACTGGAAAGAAGGAAGAAGATAAAGCCTACAAGAAGAAGTGGGAGAAGAGTAGAAGGAAAGAAACAGAAAAATTCATCAAAGAAAAATGTAAGAAGCGGACAGAAATGAATGAGAGAAATGAAGGGGAAAATATGTACTCCGAAGGAAAGATAGAAAAACAGGTAATCAGTTACGAAGACGAAGTGCATAAAATAAATGAAGTTTTAAAATGAAGGAAGAAAAAGTAATACGATGAAATTGAAGAAAAGAAAGAATACTGTAATATTAAGAAAAAGAGAGATACGGAATATGAATTAAGAAATATGGATGAGTGGATTGATGGGTGATGGAAAGGAGCATGTGAAGCTCAAAACATAAACCCTGTGTTAAGATTGGAGAAAGAGTGAAGATAAGAATGGATGCCAGCAATTTTCTGTAGCTGCTCACTCTGTCTTGCAGATCTTGCTCGGGTTCTGCTTCCCTCGCTCTGTCAGTTTCATCTTGCGAGCTCTCGGACTGTTTGGCCCGTCATTTTCGGACCAGTGGTCATATATGGAATTACTGCCGGCTGCCGTCACAAGGCATGATTGGCGGGCTTGCCTAATAGACCGTGTGCAGGCGCACGCTTCGGAAGACTCATCATTGTGTAGTGGATATACCACCTCAGACGAGGATCCAGACTTCCGCCTCTTGCCTTTCTGCAACTACTCTTGAATGTCAACTCGCTTGACATACAGGCTTGTCGAAAACCTTTTATGCACAGTACAACTCTCATTAAACTAATAAATTCTCATAATATCAAATGAATTGGTGTTATAAATCCCAAAGAGTAATATTGTCACAAGAATATAAAGATGACAAACTTTACAGCGAATAATTATTTCTTTTTTTTTTTGTTTCCTTATTCCTTTGTTGTTTTTTTTTTAAATCTCAACTATTTCCTTATTATTGGATTTTTTTAATTCAACCTATCATTGATATAATCAACAGTAATCTCACTAGAGTTTTTTTATTTATCTAGAGAAAATCAATTGACTATTATACGCTTAGAAGAAAGTATATAAAGATTAGAAGAAATAAAGTACCCTAATACAATAAAATATGAATTGAATTACTGAAATTCTATTTCAGTAATGTCAGCTTCACCAAAACGTTTGATTTTTATCTATGCGGAAAACAAATGACGAACTTAAAGAATGTTTTACAGTGCCGTAAAGAATTTTCAGTTTGAAATGTTGGTAAACAAAGAAACAAATGCTAGAGATATGATAAAAACAAACAAATGCTAGGGAAGTGATAAAACAAACAAATGCTAGGGAAGTGATAAAATTGTAGCGATAAACAGCTATGATTGGTTCAAACATGTCCTTTCGTACCTTTCTATCGGTCAAAAGCAGTATAACGTAGTGAAAGTGTAATAGTCAACGTAAATGTATTTATTCATTCACACATACTTTTATCCTTTAGTTAGACATTTTGTAATTCGCTCATACTGGTCCCCTTTTAACATAGCTTTTTCTTAAATTATTTGCTTAATTTATTCATATGTTTGTCTATTCATCATTTCATCTATACGGTTTGTAAATTCCTTGTTTCATTCATTAATTTATTATTTCTTTCGCTTATTTAGTCGTTAGCATACTCTTAGTTTAATTAAAAGTGAGTTCGCTAATTTGTCAATTCTCCAGTAGTTTATACAGGGTAGTTTTTCACTTAGTTATTTAACGACGCTGTATCAACTACCCGGTCATTTGGCGTCGATGGGATTGGTCATAGCGAGATGGTATTTGGCGATATGAGGTCGAAGATTCGCCATAGATTACTTGAGCATTACGCTCGGGGAAAACTTCGGGAAAACCCCAACCAGGTAATCAGCCCAAGCGGGAATCGAACCCGTGCCCGAGCGCAACTCTGGATCGACAGACAAGCACCTTAGCCGACTTAGCTACGTCGGTGGCTGCAACGTTGTTAAATAGCCAAGTAAAAATTGATACATACAAAAGATTAAAAAAAAAAAAATTAGTTCTCTTCAAATATTTATATTTCCCTTACCATTCTCATGTTATCAGTTGCATAAATCTTCATCGCTGTGGGTAGTGTTATATATGTGTTTACAAATCTGATGACACATATCTAAGACCTTCAGAATATGTTACATTTCACGTTTTCTAAGTTGTCTGAGTGATTTCAAAACTTACTGATAACACATCGCATAAGTTTAGCTGTATCTTAATATGTAGTAGTTCAGTTGTAACTGATTGAATGTTAATTTTTCACAAAGTTGAGTGGAGTTCACTCCCACGTAGATCTTGTAGCATCTTCTGTAGACGAATTGACTGTTAGAAAAAGTCTGGAGTTATTAATTTATTGTCCTATATGTTTGTCTTCTCATAATTGCCTCTTTTATCCTTCCATAGGGGTGATAGTGCGTGTAAAAATAAAAAAAGTGCACAAGATTTGTTGATTATATGGCGTTGTTAGCAGAAGAGAAGACGACAATAAGGGATGTGCAAGTGGAGCTAAGTGACAAATGTGAGTAGTATTGGATGAAGATAAATGCAAACAAGACGAAGACCATGGTTATAGGAAGAAAAATAAAGAAGCTAAACTTGCGAATTCTAAAATGAGACAGTAGAACAAGTAGACAAATTCAAATACTTGGGGTGTACTATAAGCAGTAACATGAACTACTGTCAGGAAGTCAAAAGGATGATAGCAATGGCAAAGGAAGCTTTTAGTATAAAAGGAGAATCTTCTGCGAACCTATTGAAGAGGAAATAACGAAGAGACTAGTGAAATCATTGTATACAACAGAAACATGGACATTACGACGAAGAAGAGAAACGACTGTAAGTATTTATTATTGATGATTGTAGAAAATTGTAAAATTGTAACATTTGTAAAAATTGTAATTGCAATCTTGTACAATTTTGACTTGTTCCACATCTTAAAGCTTAATTGCTTTAAGATCTATGGAATATAATAAATTAAAAGAAAAAAAAAGAAAGAAAATGTGAGTATGGAGAAGAATGGAGCTTGTGAAATGGACAGACAGAATAAGAAATAATGCTGTGTTGGAAAGAGTGGGTGAAAAAGAATGATGCTGCAACTGTTCAGGAAGATAACAGGGAATTGGTTGAGTTACTAGCTGAGAACAAACTGCCTACTGAAGGATGCACTGAAAGGATTGGTAAACGGGAGAAATGTTTGGGGCATAAGAATACACTACCGGTCAAACTTTTTCGATCAGCTATGAAAACAACTACAATTTACTTTGTTTCAATGTAGGCCTACAAACACATCGGAAAAACTAAATAGACCAACAAAATAAATATTTTTTCTCTCTATCATTATGATATGATAGAATATTCAAAACGAAATCCCTGTTTTAACCAAAAATTCATAGTTGTGATAGGTGATCGAAAACGTTTGACCGGTAGTGTATATCAGATGATAGATGACATTAAGATATCATATGAAGAGTCCACTGTAAGAATGATGGATGTCACTATCTTGTCGAAAATGAACCAAGACTGTCAATGCATAGCTTAAGACATATAGAATGTAAATAGAGAGTTATATGGCATTAACACTGATAGTCATTGTCCAGTAATGATCGGAAAATCACAGTTAAGCTTTGAGCGCTAAGCATTTAAAACTTTCAATTGTTTCTCCTGCAAAATGTATTCCAAATGACATCCATCAATCTTGCAGTGGACTCTTCATATGCGAAGACTAAGAGGAAGGCAGAAAATGAGAATGAGTGGACAATGTTGGGTTTGCAGTGAACGACCTCCCTTGCGAAGAAAACTATTAATGAATTAACCCCGTCATATATTACATAGTCCCTCTATGAAGGTAAATGCAGCTAAGTTGATTTGCTTTTATGAATATTTACGAGTAAGTGGAAGATCTCGTTTTAATTCAGTTTCTAATTTCGGCGTAGCTCAGTGGTCAGAGCGCTTGGTACATAGAACTAAGGACTCAGGTTCGATCCCCGGCACTGGAGCGAATTTTTGTTCTTAAATATTAATTATCATTATTACACATATTATTGTGTAGAACAAATTAATAAAATCTTTCATATTCTAATTTCTGCATCTCGAACAAACATTTCAGTTTATGTGAAATTGATATGGAGTGAGATTTAGAGTGAACATTTCCCAATATTTCCTACCAGAGACCATTGCTATCGTCATTGTGATTAGATGTCTGCTACAGAAATTTTAATTCTTTAACAGACACAAGATCCGCTACATTCTATGGGATTAGCAATTAAGATTTAATTCGCCTTTAAACCTATAGGTATGAACTGAATCATCTATACGAGAACTACTGAGAGCGACTTTCAAATGCTCCTTTGCATAATGTATTTCTTAATTAAACTAAAAAAGAATGAAATACAGTCACAGTGTTCCTAGGGAGATAGTTTTCTGCGCTGATACTTCTTGAACAACCCCCAGACAAAGGTGGAAGGGGTTGAAAATTTAAGTGGGTCAACTGCAACAAAAGACAATGTGACTAACTCCATTAAGGTAGAATAGTACGGCGATTGCCGCTGTTTTTTAAGTCGTGGTGTTGCCAAGTGAAATTACTTCATCATTGTTTAATATATTTAACAACGCCCGATGTTACTACAGTGTCGCACGCTCCTTTGTATTATCCGCCTTTTGTATGTCTGTTTGTGACGTCCACTTTTGTTGTTGCTTTTTTCTTTTCTGAATATTTATGTCGTATTATGAGACGTTGACTTCCATAATAGAAAAGAGACTTGTGTTGCTTGTAGAAGGGGGAGGAAGAATAGGGGGTGGAGTAAGATGGCGGTTCTGTTATGCAAAGTGGAGTGAATTCCCATTTTAATTACCATAATTTACTTACCATGACGAAAGAAAAAGACGTATCTCGTTGCTTTTGCCTCGTATTTCATTACATTTAGCAGAAAAAAAACCCTGCTGCATATGTGAAATAAATTCTGTACGTAGTATAAAGATTCTAATTTCAAACCATGATGTATTTTTTAAATGCGGGAGCTTTAATGGGATATTTGAACAACATATATATGAGGAATTAATGCATGCACTGAGATGGCTTGCCTGTAATTGAATATCCGTGTAATGGACGGAATTGCTTATAAAAAATAAATACATCCGAACATCAGTACAAATGATCAAATCGCTTACTGCAAAAGTGACGTTCAACTCTAAAGTAGAACTTAACGATTATTTTAAGCAAATCAGACAGCAGAATCGATGTACGGGATGAACTGAAAGTAATGTCATTAACTTCAAGGGGTTATTCTTTGAGTTATTTCAAACAAAAAGTTACATAAAATAATTGTGTCCCCATTTTTTCTTATGTTTTTAGATATAAATTGTTTTATGTTCTACCATGCCGAAATGTAGTAATTATGCACCTGGTAGCAGCCCTTTAATGGACCTCATTAAAGTAAACCTATTCATTAAAGTTCAGGTGTTCCACCAATCATAAAACACCATTGTAGCAATATGAAAGCACAAGTATCGATTATTCTCGGATATGCAATCGAAAGACAACTAGCGAAACGTCACGGAGGCTGGAAATCCAATACTGTCGCAGAAGGTTATGTTCTGTTACTATACTAATTAGCGTTAATTGTAAATAATATTCAAATAAATTCAATTTGTCATCTCGTTTTTCAATGTCTAAATCAATTTCAAGGTTATATCAAGTTTAATCTTTATTTTACTCTCTAGATTATATCAAGGTCAATGACATTTCTTTCTCGCAAAAAATCAATACTTTCGCGTCTGCGTACATCTCACGAGATATTACACAAGGTCAGTTCCGCTCCCCAGTCAGATAAGAATAACATAAATACTTATGAATAATTTCAAGTTAGAAATATGGTCGAGCATAAAAAGTGATATGAAACGTGCCTATAATGGTAATTAAGACGTTCGTATGAAAATTATGAAACGAGCGCAAGCGAGTTTCATAAACATATTCGCGTCTTAATTACTACCATTATAGGCTCGTTGCCTAATGTACTATTATATGAAATTTTTTTACTAGTTTTGAGAAAGCCAGTGATTTAATTTCCAATATGCTCAGTAAGTTTAAGAGAGCAGTGTATTTTGATAATAAATGATTGAAAAAAATATTAATTTTGTTATTTTAATGTGCAGAAATTTGATACGAACAAAATGCATCATTGTAAAATTCTTTTGCAGCAAGAAAAAGGTATATTTTTTCGAATCAATTTCTGTAAAATTAAAGGAAAAAACTAAACTTCTTTCAATAATTTAATATAACAATTTATATCATCATTTACTGTTACATGTAATTTGCAGGATTCTTCACTTGCTGTAATTTACGTAATCTTAACATGTAACACTTTTATTATAGTAAATAAAATACTTTGTAATGACTAGTTCATAAATTCATATTGTCGTCAAATGTTGTAAAATATTGTTACACACAAAAAATTAGAATTTCTATTTTCGCCAACATGTGAAAAGTAAGATATATCACATACTTCTAGTATTATTGTGTTCAAAGTTCGGACATACTAATGGGTGTACTTCTAGAAACAGTTCCCCAGTACAACGCTTTTCCAAAAGTGATATGAGCAAGTAACAGCCCGCTAAGCGATGATACAACGTGCCAGCTTTCGACGATAAAGTCTATCACCGTACACATTATATTACACATGTTATTTGTTAACTTACCTTATAATAATTGGGAGACTGTTGTAGCATTTCGTCTATGTAATGGAGTTTTTCTTAAGGTAAGACGCATTTATGAGCCATTGTTATTTCAAAACTTTTCTTTACCAAATTACGATTTATTCAGTCAGATGGTTGATGAACGCCAGAATATAGCCATAGAAATATAGCACTGAAGCTGTTTTAACGATTTCATCGTTATATATGATCAATATGTGCTATTTGAGTGTACTGCATTGCCACGAACTAAACTGAACTGCTCTGACTCGAAGTCAGCTGTATAATAATGTTCTAATCGTGATGTCCATTCTGCTTGTGTTACCTGTCCATAATGCGGACATAAAAACCTTCACATATTTGATTCAGGGGAAAGGTATACATTATTAACTTGACTGTCGCGTTCTGTCTATATAATTTACCGATAGTTGAAGTCCACACCTATGGAGTAACGGTTAGCGCGTCTAGCCGCGAAACCAGGTGGCCCGGGTTCGGTCGGGGAAAGTTATCTGGTTGAGATTTTTTCCGGAGCTTTTCCCTCAACCCAATATGAGGAAATGCTGGGTAACTTTCGGTGCTGGACTCCGGGCTCATTTCACCGGCATTATTACCTTCATCTCATTCAGACATTAAATAACCTGAGATGTTGGTAAAGCGTCGTAAAATAACCTACTACCTACCTACCCGTTAGTTAAAAATGCCGAAGGAATTTATCTGACTGAAACCTGTTTATTGGCGAACGCCATGCATAATGTATATATTGTTATACTTCTAATGCGCATAAATGTTATAAGTGTCCTGTATTGTCAGAAAGAAGTGGTTTATTTTATTGCGAGGTACATTTAATTATTAGCCTATATCAGGACATTATAAAGGAGAATGTTGAACTTGTTTGCGTTTTTTAATTAATACGTTGAAAAGATTTTTTTCTGTGTGTTTCTTAGATCATATAAAATTAATATTAATACAATTTTATCTCTTGCTTGTCAATGTCTATAGATTAAAGTTATTTATTTATTTATTTATTTATTTGTTGTTGAACATAACAGGCAAAGCCCAATTACAATGTTCACGATTAACAAATTAATTTATAAAACATAAACAAGGAAAAGGAAATATTTAACTCTCTGTAAGGAATCCTAAGGACTGAATGATAAATATGATAAGAAAAGTATGTAGGCCTATCTAGGATTCCAATTCATACGTTATAAAATTATTTTTAATCCATAATCCATTTTGACCCAATGTAATTAACTATTAACATCACAAATTGACTTGGAATTAGATACTCCGAAATGAGTAAATATTTATAATCTAGATGAGGTAAAATAAGTTTTATCATCTTGGAGTGGATTGGAAAGGTTAAACAACAAAAATAAATAATGTAATTAGTTATTTGAAGTGTCAGAAAATTGGATATAAATGCAGATCAAAAATATAATTTCAAAGAATATTTTGCAGATATTAGCCTTATAAGATACACTGCGATCAAGAAGTCTTTCCGCAGTGCCTTTGTGGCCGAGAATCCGCTAGGCAGAGAATTCAAGTGTATTTGGTAGAGAATTCAAGTGGCAGAACTGGCCGCTAAGCATATGATGGACTGAGGTTGTGAAGTTGTCAAACCGGAATGAATGAGGGAATGCCAACTTTCTACAGGGTTGTATTTTAGGGTTACTAGAATTGATAGAGCTGCGGAGGAACTTTTCGATCGCACTGTATAATAAGGTAATTATATTTGATTCATGTTGTACAAAAAAAGGAACATAAAATTATTCTTTACTCAGCATACCGAAATAATTGTACTTAATTTCTGTTGGAAAAGAAGATATGTTGCATTGAAAAATTTATATACTCTACACAAATATATATATATATATATATATATATATATATATATATATATACTTGGAACATGTAGTTTTATAAAGTGAATTTAAAAGGATAAAATATTTCTCGCCACAGAATTCCTCTAATACCACTTCTGTATGAAAGTTTTGTTTGACTGTTGTACTTCGTTGTGTGTTCTGTGGTACTATAAATTTCAGAATTATATTTCGAATGACGTAGGCTTTTGTTTCTCCTCTAACCTCAATGTAAAACATTCATTGCCCTCCATTCGTCCAATTGATATTGAAATGCAACTGGCCAATCCTTGCTCATGTGTTCATTATTTAAACTACACATTCCCCATTGAGTGTAAAGCATCTCCTTTCATAATATAACATGACACTATAATAAGAACACTCCAATCCGAAATAGTTTATATTTAAATGTTAAAGGACTCGGAAATTCGCACTCATTGAACTGTACACAGAATAATAAACTCTAGTTAGCTTTTAAATATTCCGATTCCATTCCTTCCATCCGTCCAGTAAATTGTGCTACAGCTCAATTTGCAACCTTGGCCACTTCAGCATACACATAGTCGCTTTTAATTTAATGACAAGGTACAAAATCTCTGTAATTATATATTTTTCGCACCGTACAAACTGAGAAGCAACAGAAAATGCGTCTACACACATTTATTTACTCACAATTTTTTTTTTAGATGTGTGCATATAAACATCCAATATTTTAATAATTCGTTGATCACACTCTCTCGTCGCCCTTGGTGGCAGAGTTGGTATAGCGCTAGCCTTCTTTGCCCGAGGTTGCGGGTTCGATCCCGGCAAAGGTCGATGGCATTTAAGTGTGCTTAATTTCGACAGGCTCATGTCCCTAGATTTAGTGGCATGTAAAAGAATTCCTGCGGGATAAAAATTCCGGCACACGGGCGACGCTGATATAACCTCTGCAATTGCGAGCGTCGTTAATTAAACCATAATTTTTAAATCACACTCTCCCTCTCTCTCTCTCTCTCTCTCTCTCTCTATATATATATATATATATATATATATATATATAAATGCAAACTGTGTGTGTGAAATTGATTGTATAAACACTTTATAACTGAACTTGCAATTAAGTTAAGTATTTCCCCTAAATTGACAGAAATCTATTTAAATCCAAAATAGGAGAAAATTTATTTATTATAATAGTAACACTTAATAAATTTTATGCTCGACCATGCCGAAATGTAGTAATTATACATCTGGTAGCAGACCTTTAATGTATGTCATTAAAGTACACCTACTCATTAAAGGTCAGGTCTTTCAGCCAATGACGACTCAGGTTACAACTGTTCAGCCAATGACATGTCAGCTTTCTACCGTTACAAAACCGCAAGTATCGATTATTCTCGGATATGCAATCGAAACAGAATTAGCGAAAAGTTACGGAGGCTGGAAATCCAATACTGTCGCAGAAGTTTATGTTCTGTTACTATAATAATTAGCGTTAATTGTAAATAATATTCAAATAAATTCAATTTCTCATCTCGTTTTTCAATGTCCAATTCAATAATCAAGGTTATAATATCAAGTTTAATGGGACTCCGTCAAGGTGAATGACATTATTGTTCCTCGGAAAAAATCAATACTTTCGCGTCTGCGCACATCTCACAATTCACGACCTAGAACAAGGTCACTTCCGATCTTGTCAGTTACAAATAAAATGTATACATCTGAATACCGGTAATTTCAAGTTAGAAATATGGTCGAGCATAAAAAGTCGTATGAAACTCGCCTATAATGGTAATTAAGAAGCTCGTATGAAAATTATGAAACTCGCTTGCGCTCGTTTCATAAATATCCATACTCGATTCTTAATTACTATAATTATAGGCTCGTTGCATAATGTACTATTAATGTTGTGCAGAATTTTATAATAATATTTTAAAAACTCAAGAGAACATGATCGTATACAATAGTCTATGACTTTGTTTATCAATCTTCTTATTGAATTTCATTTCAGAAGAAGATATCAGATGATAGACGACATTAAGATTTATATAGATCATATGAGGAGATAAAGAGGAAGGCAGAAAATAGGAAATATTGGAGAACGCTGTGTTTGCAGTAAAAGACCTGCCCTTGGGCAGAACACTATTAATGATTGAATGAATCCAAGTGATGCAGCGCTTTGCCGACAGCAAACCAATGCTGAATCAACCTGACTGGTGGACACCAGTTTATAATGAAGGACAGTATATTGGGAAAGCCACGAAAATGCTGATCAACAATATGGTTTCAATATCCTTCAGTATCCCTCATATGGCCTCGATCACTCTAAATTGTGTCCAGCTTTTAAGGTGTAAAATAAAAAAAACAAACTTTGAATAGTTTAAAAGAATCCGTGCGCACAAGTATTGTAAACAGATTTATTTCGGTATTATAACACCAGCATTAACCCGGGAGTGGTTGCTGTATACAGTATCGTTCAGGTGGTCACATACCTGGCATTTTACCGAGGATAGCGCAGTATCGGATTTTTTCATATTATAAGTTATGTATGGGATGGGCTATCGTGTTGAAACGAGAACACGTGTTTTCTTAAGTCTTGGGACTTTATTTTGATATATCACATGTTACAGTTTCTTGGAAAAGTATATCCATACCTGCTTTAACACTTCACGGCCATAATTCTGTTCACTTGGATTTTTACCGGAAAATAAATAATTATGTTTATTTTATTTTAGTAAGGAGTGATTTGTATGGTGAAATACATGTATTCAAAGGAAGGTTTAGGAACTTTTAAAAGGAAATATTAAACCTGAATAGGATTAGAAATCCATTGACGTTACAGAGGCATGACAGTAATGTTTATATCATAATTAGCTACTGTTCTGTTCTCTGCTATGGCTGAGTGGTCAGATCTTCAACCTGTCACGCAAGCGGTCTGGGTTCGAGTTCCGGTCAAACCTGTAATTATTAACAGTTATAGTGATACCTGTGGCAGATAAGGTCGCAATTGGGTTTTTTCTCGGAGTTCTCCCGTTTCCCCAAATTAGGCATCTACAATAAATCATTCCTTCAACATTTCTTCATTTCGTCGTCATTTCACAGCGTTCTCCGAAGACCCACTGGCGATCCACGGACGGGGCTGGGCAAGGATCGAGGGGGTGGCTTACTCGTAACCTAGGTGCGGAGCGAACCTTAGTGTAGTCAGCTGATGTGAATTTGAGGATTTGCGTAGCTTTAGGATTAGTGCAATATATAGTAAAAGGTCGCAGTTCTGGGCTAAGTGCAACCACAAGAAAAATCCATTCCATTGCAAGCTACTGGACTGAGAAATATTTTGTGCGAGATCGTGCGTATTTGCTTGTTTTCCACACAGAACCAATACGCGGTAAGTGTGAAATACCACATTCAGTATTCCCAAAGTAACACACATAACAATTTCCTTCTTCTTACCGCTTAAGCGCGACATTCATTTTACTGCTTTAGGCTTTTAACACATTATTTTTAGAGACGTTTAACATAGTAATAATTATAAACTGGAAACTTACCGCTGCAATTTCACCTAAATTGCAATGTTAATTATTGTTTTTAAATATTTGCAATAATTAAGTAAAGTCTACTACTCCACGAAACTTATTGCATTCCTGATACAAGTAACATTAAGGAAGCCGTGAAAAAATCAACGAGATTCCAGATGCCGATGTTATTACTACAATATGTTATATAAATAATATTGTTAAAATATTAAAATGAAAAAATAAATCATTACATAACCTTACCCTTTGTTTTAAGTTCGCATTTATAGACTGGGGAAAAAAAAAGACAGACGTATATCAGGGCCTGCTGGAGTATAGTAAACACAGAAAACATTTTACAGCAACAATGTTGAAGAAAGATATTTTGGTGTTCCGAAGTTGGCGTCATTAAACAGAAACCAACATGGAGATTTCATTGCAACTAATTAGAAATTCGTCTTTCAGGTATATAATAAACGATCTTCGCACAAAATAATGTACAATACACGAGCAGTATGTTTGTTTTCATGTTCTCGGAAATTAAAAAAGCTCAACTACTTTTCGCTTTTTCAATCTTTTCCTCGAACATGAAAACGTCAACATACCGGTCTTGTAACGTATATTACTATTTCATACATAGTACATTGTATTATTCGTAGAAAATTCTTGTTATAGATAATAGCACTTATAAAATCAACCATTGACAGGAACAAACTTGCAAACCTTCCCATTTTGATGTGACTGTCATTTTTAGATAATATAATAATAATTTATTACTAGAACAAATTTATATATTTTTTCAACATAAAAATCACTCTAGCACCCCCAAAGAGAGGACGTATCTTACTCATGTTAAGGGGGCATTCCACAAAATTTTAAGATATTTTATCAATTAAAATAATAAAAGGAAAAAGAGAAAAAGAAGAAGATATATATATTACAGTAATTTAAACTATTTTATATTTCCTACATAAACAATAATTTGTCATTGATTTTTTAAAATAAGGAACATTGACAAATTGAATGCTTTGTAATTTAACTGTTATCTTGTTATAGAGTCTTGGTTCGAATTTGTACTGATTATAAGCTACAGTTGTGGAACATTTAGGTTCTCTCAGGCATAGGCTTATATTGTCTGCTTTTTTAGTTTTATATTTATGCGAATATAAATTAAGCATATTTGGCTTTTGATGAACGAAATTCAATAAGACATTGTTATAAATTTGATAGATATCAAATAGTTTAAAGTCAGTAATCAACAATTCTGAGGGATAATCAGGAGGCTTAGTAAGACATATTTTTTTATTCTTTCCTGTAACCGTGTTATTGGCATAAGGGAGGTACTAAAAACACAGCCCTATCCTTTAATACCAGACTATAATATAGTTTCTACTAATGCGAGATAAATCAGTCGTAAAGTATGGATAATCAAAGAATTTCATAAGATAATAAATTAATGAATCATTTTTTTAATTTACTGCAAAAATAAAGAAGATGTTTATCCCAACGTTAGTTATCATCCAGCTTGGGGGTTGGGCGAGGGACTAACAACCCATCACCGTAAAAAAACAGCTTGTTACGAAACCACACAATAAGTTATATTACCGGTTGTTCAGCATGGTTTTGAAACTTGGACTCTCACTTTGAGAGAGGAACAGAGATTAAGGGTGTTTGAGAATAAGATTCTTAGGAAAATATTTGGGGCTAAGAGGGATGAAGTTTACAGGAGTTTGGAGAAAGTTACACAACGCAGAACTGCACTCATTGTATTCTTCACCTGAAATAATTAGGAACATTAAATCAAGACGTTTGAGATGGACAGGGCATGTATCACGTATGGGGGAATCCAGAAATGCATATAGAGTGTTAGTTGGGAGGCCGGAGGGAAAAAGGACCTTAGAGGAAACCGAGACGTAGATGGGAGGATAATATTAAAATTGATTTGAGGGCGGTGGAATATGATGATAGACACTGGATTCATTTTGCACAGGATAGAGCGATGGCGGGCTTATGTGAGGGCGCCAATGAATCTCCGGGTTCCTTAAAAGTCATTTTTAAGTAAGTGTTGGTCGATTATTATACCGAGATGCTTAACTTGAGGAGATTCCTTCAGAAGAAGACAGTTCAATTATTAGAAGAATAATAATTGGATGTATGAATTTTTAAGTACAAGAGCGAAATATTTTAGAAAATTTAGAAAAGAATACTCATTATAGTGATCAGCGCCGAGTTAAGAAAATACAAAAAAATATATATATATAAATAAATGTTTCTGAAGAGAAAAATATACTGTGAAGAAAATGAATTTGTCTTTTACTAAGTATATTTCAACTATGTAACCAATTGTATTCAATTAGAATTAGAGTCTGGCTGGGCGGAAGAGAAGGCCTACTGGCCTTACCTTTGCCAGATTAAATTATTATTATTATTATTATTATTATTATTATTATTATTATTATTATTATTAAGACGGTTTTATTATTAGCATTTAAAATTTAAAATGTTTGATAACAACAATCGTCTGATTATTTCTCTGAACGTCCAACGTAATTTTATTTATTTCTTTTTAAGAATTGATTTACTTAGTTGTTTAATTCAGTAAATTTCTCAGAAACATAGCAGAGTTCATCTGACCGGCTGCACCGGATGAAATAGTTGAAGGGAAAACTCTTTCTTCCTCTCCACTTCTGTACATACGGAAGTGCAGATTAACAAAAGACTTGGAGACAGGGTTTAAGATCGGAACGTCTAGCGATGTTATGCTGCATACCAACAGCGTCTCAGCGGAGTTATCTGACTGGCAATTTTTTATGTGGCCATTCATCACTTGCTGTGAAGATGCTGTGTTCTAGGAACATAAATAGCAGTAAACCCCGCCCTGGTCCTGTTGTCTGCCTCTTTTAAGAACACCTTTCTCTCTCCTTAATCCATGGTACCCTTAATCAGCAAACACAAGCGATACGTTTTGTCTTAACTCAGATGTAGTGTGATTATTTATGACTTCTTTTACAGCGGTCAATTCTGCCTATCCCGGGTTCGAAAATTTCAAGAGTCACAAAATTAGATTACGTAGAGATTGATGACATTAGAGAGTTTTTTTTTTTTGTTTGCCATAACGTGTTTCTTGTTACCGTAAACTATGTCACGTGACCAAATATGGTATACTTACAAATGGCTTTTAAGGAACCCGTAGGCTCATTGCCGCCCTCACATAAGTCCGCCATCGGTCCCTATCGTGTGCAAGATTGATCCAGTTTCTACAATCATGTCCCACCTCCATTAAATCCATTTTAATATTCCTTTTTCAAATGTTGGTGTAACGACGACTTGTTTCCATTTGTCTGGTGTACTTCCTATTTCCTAAAATAAATTTATCAGTTTTAAGATTCTATTATAAATATAAATTGGGAAAACATTAATTAATTCCATTTTTACATTGTCCGATCCTGATTATTTCTTATTTCTGAATATTGTTAACACTTTATTTAGTCGTCGTATTACGTCGTACATGGGACCAACATTTTCATAATAATTGTCTGCTTACAAAGATCTGATCACGTTCTTTATTTGTCTGTCATTCTTAAAAATATTCTCATTTTCTCATACAGAAGGCCTAACTATGGGATCAATTAATTAATTAATTAATTAATTAATTTTTGGCCAGTGGCAGGTCTTTTACTGCAAACTCAGCATTCTATTCTGCGTTCCTCTTAGTGTCCGCAATGAGCCATATTTTTTAATGTCGTATACCATCTGATATCTTTGCTAATAACTTTTCTC
Organism: Periplaneta americana; assembly: GCF_040183065.1. Classification (NCBI taxonomy): domain Eukaryota; kingdom Metazoa; phylum Arthropoda; class Insecta; order Blattodea; family Blattidae; genus Periplaneta; species Periplaneta americana. The sequence continues at coordinate 138,578,693 of NC_091127.1, forward strand.
CCATTCACCAATCCTTCCAGTACATACTGTAGTTCAGTAGGCAGTTTCTTCTCAGCCAGTGACCCAGCCAATTCCTTTCTCACTTCCTGATCAGTTTCATCATAATTCATTCTTCACCCATTTTTCCTGCACATTGGAATTAATTAATTGGAATTAGTTAATACTTTAGATACTTTTTATTTAAATTTGTTGTTACATTTTATGTTTTATTTTGCCATGTACTGTAAACTAATTAATTGATACTTTAACTTCTTCTTTTTATTATATTTTATTACATTTTACGTTTTATCTTGTTATCTGTGAACATCATGTTCGATTCCTCAGCACCAAGAAGTGTAAATATGTTATAAAAACAGAACTCCATCACTTTAATTCGAAATTGATCCGACGTACTTCCAACACAAAAGCAAATACGGTAACTGGTAATCACTAAGACAGAGTTATTAACAATTAATATTTGAAACCTACATCATCATAGTGTATACATTTTGAAGCACCTTGTCGCACGAAAGCGTCCCTACAAGACCTCTACCCCCTCCTCCCTCCTTCATCCAACTCACCACCGATTGGACTATACTGAAATGTGAGGCATTGCTGTCGTCTGCCGGTTACCAGTATGGCTATTTTATTATACAAGATCGCTAGTTCTTTACTCAAGTTTTCTTTTATTTTCGAGGATATTGAAAAGTTCTAGGTGATTCACTACCGGTATTATAATATATAGCTTAAATGTGATAAATCTGTGTAATTCTTTATAAAATATCCTTGAATTTAACGTGTGTTAATGTGCTCGAATAATTATATACTGTAATATAAGAAAACGTGAAATCAGTTGATCGTGTGCATTCATGGCGATGCGGAGACCCGGCATATTATACTTGCAAGGTACTGACTGCATTTCTTTCATTATTTTTCTTATGTATCAGTTACTACGAATATCCAATTAATACGTCATTAGTATGAATATTTTGTGCGCAACAAACCTTTATCTATAAGCTGTTATATTATTAATTAATTACAAACTGCCCCCCCACTGAGGGTAGCTCTTACAGACTCAATATATCCTCAAAAAAAATGAATATACATATGTAAACATAGACAATTAAATTTAAACAAAAAAAAAACAAAGAAAAGGGCATGAATAATGACATTGCTATTAATGTGGCACCACGTCATTAATCAGGATTTGGGAGGATTTTTTAATACAGTTATCACAATGTCATCCCTAAGAAATGTTGGCAGAGTAAATACTGTTTACGTGAAATCAGGTTTCATTAGAACAGATAGCTGAAAGTGTACACATTTTTATTTCTTTACGTATTTACTTACTTATATACTAACATATTTATGTAGGCATTATTTTTCTTATTTATTTATGAACATATTTATTTCCTTTCTTATGTACGTACTTATTCACTAATTTGTTTATTCCTAACTTTCTTAATTATTTTTTTACATAATTACTTATTTACCTACTCATTTAATTATTTCTATAATCACATTTAAATATTTATTTGTTTACATATATTTATATACTTATCTGTACTTATTAATTATTTATTTACACATATAATTACATACTTATTTATTGTTATTTATATCTTTATGTATTATTTTACGACACTTCATCAACTGCTATGGTTATCTACTGTCTGGCTGAGATGAAGGCGACAAGAGGCCAGGGTCCAGTGCCGAAAGTTACCCCGCATTTGCTCTTCATGGGTTGAGGAAAAACCCCGGAATAAACCTCGACCACGTAACTTGTCGCAAGCAGGATTTGAACCCGGGACCACTCGTTAAGCAGTCAGGCATGCTAAACGTTACTCCACAGCGGTGGACTCTATTTATTTATATAATTAATTTCGTAATTATAGATTTACTCGTTTATTTATTTACCTCCTTAATTATTTATTCACTTACACACACACTTTCACTTATTCACTTTGTTACTTATTTGTTAAATTTATTATTTATTTACTTATTTATATACATATTTTCATATTTACTTATATACTTATCCACGTAATTATTTATTATTTATTTATTTATTTATTTATTTATTTACTTATCAGTTATTGATATATATTTATTTATTTACTTATTTTTATTTGCTTATTTATTTACTTACAAATGATTCATTTAATATTTACTTATTTATTCATTTATTACTTTATTTGTTTATTTACTTATTTATGTATTTATTTATTTCATATTTATTTATTTATTTATTATTTATGTATTTATTTATTACTTTGTTTGTGCTATTTATTTACTTACCAATTAATTATTTATTTGTTTATTTACTTATTTGTTTATTTATGTACTTTTATTTATTTATCTATTCATTTATTTGTCTATATAATTAATTTTATTCATTTATTTACTTATTTAATTATTTACTTATTTATTTATTTATTTATTTATTCTTATGCTCGTTCGTTTGTTTTATGTTTATTGAATTCTAAAATTATTTTATTCGTATATGCTTAATTATTATTAACTTCTGTAACCAATATGAATTTGTAGATAAAACCAGAATAGGTTCCGAAAACATCTCATTTAGGCCTATATGTCAGAAACTAATAATAATAGAATAACAATGGCGATAAACTTATGCTCAGATATATGAAACCATTGCCGTAGCTCAAGCAATAGATCGTTTACTTCCTAATTCGCAGTTACACTGGGCTGATTACACGGGTTTTTTATAGATATTTTCCCCAACTGCAGGACAAATGTGAGATTATTCTATACTGAATTCTCTGCCTCACATCGCCAAATACCGTCTCACTATGACAAATTCCATTGACGCTTAATACCCAGTAGTTCATATATCACTGTTCAGGAATTAAAAATATTCATTTCATTCATCTAGTGTTCTGTCCAAGAGCAGGTCTTTCACTGCAAACCCAGCTTTTTCCAATCTGTCCTATTTTCTGCCTTCCTCATATGATCCATATATCCTAATGTCGTCTATCATCTGATATCTTCTTTTACCTCGAACTCTTCTCCCGTTCACCATTCCATCCAGTGCATCCTTCAGTAGGGAGTTTATTCTCATCCAGTGACCCAACCAATTCCTTTTCCTCTTCCTGATCAGTTTCAGCATCATTCTTTCTTCAGCCACTCTTTCCAACAAAGTTTAATTTCTTATTCTGTCTGTCCACTTCACACACTCCATTCTTCTCCATATTTACATTTCAAATGTTTCTATTCGCTTCTCTTCACCTCGTCGAATGAATGTAGTTAGAATTATCAGAAAAGTTTCTCGTGCATGTATTACTTTTTGTTTAAACAAATTTTGACACCTCGTAAAATCCAGATTATTTTGTTTATTTTCTAAAATTGTCTCGAGCTAGAAATTCGTAGCAAATTGACTTATACTTATATCATAACATTGGAAGTTGTTAATACTGGTCATTCAGTTTATTCCCTCCATTTTAGTAAACATTTTACTACAAGTGTGGAAAGGTTAGATTTCTTCCTTGAAAAAAAGAAAAAAAAAAAAAAGAAAGAAAGTGAAAATGGGTCGAAATTCAGGAGTGTGAACGTGAAGTAGCAGATATTTGGAATGTGGAAGAATGACTTGAGATAATATCTAACTATATCTTAAAATTCATTGTTCTAAATACATCTATCCTGGAGTAATTTATTTTTGTTCGTACAAAAAATGTAATTTTTCATTGAGTTTTCATAACAGAAAAATTATTATATTATCCACAATTTGAAAGATAGAGATATTGGGTTTGCCGTAAAAAAAACAATTTTTCTCAGGCATTTGGCCCCTTTATAAACATCAGGGGATTTCACATTAATATAAGGAGAAGAGTGAAACATATCCTTCGAGGTGCAATCCTTAAACTTCCGGTAGGACCTGTACTACTACATAAATACGGTAGAGATGTCATTCTTATTAATACGTATTCGTCTATTGAACTCAGATCATAGCCTACTGTCTTAAATTACAGGTTCAACTACGGTTATTGCATCAACTGGCCAAGACGTATTTGGAGGCAATGTGCATGGCAGTACACGTGAGTGTAATATTACTACCACTACGAAGCTATTTTGTCAGAATTATGATCATTCCTATTTCGCTATGTCTTCATACAGTATTGCTCGGTTCGCCATATTGCATTTATTTCAAGAATGGCAACACTATTATACAAGTGAAGAGAGTATCTATCATTAAAATCTCGGTATAAGAAATTAATTTAAAGTTCATTCTCTTGAGAAGATACTACGATTCCACGCGAAGTTTTCATGTGCTGAATATAACACTGGGGACGATACTGATATCTCTGATTTACATCATATCTTGTATTCAAGATTTGTATATTTTGTTTATCATTAGGGGTGTGTTTTTTTGGTATTAACGATATATGCGAAATGTGTTAAAAACTTAATTTTATATATGTAAAATGCAAATCTCTAAATGAAAGTCCAAAATTAGTGAAATATAAGGGGGAATTTTAACGAAATTGTTAGAAATCCATGAAATATTTTTATAATCATGATATTTCCAATAATAAAAACGGGTTTTTATGGAGAATTCACACGATAAAATGACATTTTCCATCAAACATAACCTTAAAAATTCCTCGTTATAAAATATACCTGAACATTTCTACATAATTAAGCTTACACAGTCTACTATATACAGTCACGAAGCTTGAGTTTTGAGTGTGCAAGAAACAATAGACTGTGACGGTTCTATTTTGCATTGCCTGTAATGAGGCGATATTAGCGATCCTAGTGGTGAGCAACTGTCTAATGTTTGCATATTTACTACGTATTGAGCTTCGCATAATTATACGTATAATAGTCATCATTACGTGTAGCATCTAGTAACGATGTACGCATAGTTTAAGAGACTACTTCTAGAGAACAGCGTAAGCAGACAGCTGTAGAGTTAGGCAATACGATTCTTTCTCAGAAGATCGATTCCAACAAGTTAATCATACATTACGAATCGATTCTAACGATACGTTCACGATTCTTCCCATTCTGCAATTCCAACTATTCTTTTGAATCGTCAACGAACGACTCACAGGACACTTTCCTTTGCAAACCACGGGTAGAACAAAAACGTTCTACATCTCTTGTATAGATGGCATAATAGGCGAGACATTGGATTGTCTCCTTCTCATTGGCTGGAACCATTCATCCTGACCTCCATTAGTCTACAAAATTATCGAAGGTAGTGTTTCTCGATTATAATTTATCAACTGAACCTTATTATCAAGTACAATTTTTGCATTACATCTTTAACTATGTAAATTTCAGGTTCGTGTACATTACTTTTCACACTTAACAAATGCAGTATTTTGATTTCACTCTTGCTCGGAAGCATTCGGCACGGTTCGGAAATGTCCGCTGACAAGTTACATCAAACAAATAAATAGAATCGTGCGTTACGGTACCAGTCTACTATATACAGTCGCGAAGCTCAATATGTAGTAAAAATGCAAACATGGGTAGTTGCCCACCACTAGGATAGCTACTATCGCCTCATCATCGCAGATCTCTTTCCTAGCAGGCGACAAAATATATTACACTTTCGTTGTCGTGTTCTTTTGGAAAAATTAATACCTTCCTTCCATTATTTGAATATTAAATGCATAAAGTTAATTTATTATTTTAATGAAGTATATTCAATTCCACCATATACTCGAAGATACCTGCAAGAAATAGGTTAATATTATTTTTGTTTGTGCAAAACGAACTGAAATTTACTATAATAGCTTCACTCATTCAAGATTATAGCGATAATTAACTATGAAACCAATAAATATTAATTTGCATTTCCCTTTACAACAATAATAATGTAAATATGAATTAACGGAGCAACTTACGTGTACCGGTACTTGTAGTGTAGGCTTACGTAGTTAACAAAGTACGATGAGATATATATTTTGATGTACCGAAGTACATATGATATTTCCACGCAGATATTCTGCGTCATCACATGATGAAAGAGAGATGGAACGGAGAAAAATTCTCTCCGGCGCCGGGATTTGAACCCGGGTTTTCAGCTCTACGTGCTGACGCTTTATCCACTAAGCCACGCCGGATACAATCCCGACGCCGTTTAGAATCGTCTCAGATTAAGCTCCATCTCTTGGGTTCCCTCTAGTGGCCGCCCTCTGCACTACGTCATAGATGTCTATGAACGCAGGACCGAAGTCCATACATGTGTTGAGGTGCACTCAGATGAGTGACTGTTTGGCCGGGATCCGACGGTATGGGCGCCGTCTTTAAATCACAAAGTGATTTATTACGCATATCATATATATTTTGATGTACCGAAGTACATATGATATTTCCACGCAGATATTCTGCGTCATCACATGATGAAAGAGAGATGGAACGGAGAAAAATTCTCTCCGGCGCCGGGATTTGAACCCGGGTTTTCAGCTCTACGTGCTGACGCTTTATCCACTAAGCCACGCCGGATACAATCCCGACGCCGTTTAGAATCGTCTCAGATTAAGCTCCATCTCTTGGGTTCCCTCTAGTGGCCGCCCTCTGCACTACGTCATAGATGTCTATGAACGCAGGACCGAAGTCCAATCTGAAGTCCAATCTGAGACGATTCTAAACGGCGTCGGGATTGTATCCGGCGTGGCTTAGTGGATAAAGCGTCAGCACGTAGAGCTGAAAACCCGGGTTCAAATCCCGGCGCCGGAGAGAATTTTTCTCCGTTCCATCTCTCTTTCATCATGTGATGACGCAGAATATCTGCGTGGAAATATCATATGTACTTCGGTACATCAAAATATATATGATATGCGTAATAAATCACTTTGTGATTTAAAGACGGCGCCCATACCGTCGGATCCCGGCCAAACAGTCACTCATCTGAGTGCACCTCAACACATGTATGGACTTCGGTCCTGCGTTCATAGACATCTATGACGTAGTGCAGAGGGCGGCCACTAGAGGGAACCCAAGAGATGGAGCTTAATCTGAGACGATTCTAAACGGCGTCGGGATTGTATCCGGCGTGGCTTAGTGGATAAAGCGTCAGCACGTAGAGCTGAAAACCCGGGTTCAAATCCCGGCGCCGGAGAGAATTTTTCTCCGTTCCATCTCTCTTTCATCAAAGTACGATGAGGTTAAGCAATAATAATCACACCAGAATTGGAAATACTATGTGATCAATAAATTTTATTGTAACAGACTTTTTCTACGTCTCTAGTAAAGTAACAAATAAAAATAACAACAAAATTAACAGCTATAATTAAAAATATTTCCTTTGAAAAAAAAGTAGGCCTAAGCAATAATAATCTCACCAGAATTGAAAATAAAACGTGATCAATAAATTTCATTAAAACAAACTTAATTTTTCTACGTCTCTAGTAAAATATTATTATTCCAATTATTGTATTTTAGCCATTAACATTTTCATTACAACCAATAACGAACATTTCACAAGCATCAATGTGAAATATGCAACGAGCTAGCACTCGATGGAAATACGACACAGTCCAAAGTCGACCGTGGACAGTCTATTGTTTCTAGCTGCTAACCGCTTGGAGCGCTTTATCACGAGATTTGCAAAAAATCACCTCAAGCTTCGGGACTGTATATAGTAGACTGTGACGGTACCATGCCGATTCGTTCCTATTCTTTTGAACGACGATTCGTTACGATTCTTTTGAACGACGATTCGTTAGTACCACGAATCGATTCTTATGATTCTTTATTATTAGTCGTTCGAATGAACGATTCGTTCACGAATCGACCCAACTCTAAACAGCTATAATTTCCTTTTTCCCGCAACTGCCTTCGTGTGATCTCATAGAAAACAGAATAACTTGTGACCTATACTGTAGATACTCTTTCTTAACGAAAAGGGAGTCAATATTTTTAACATATTTTCCGCAACTATACACCGCAATAGAATTATTTTACATGTAATTCCTTTCAGATGAAACAGACATGGATATCGCTGAGTTTACTAATGTAGTAATCAGTTAACTATAGCAGACATACAAAATATTCTTGCATCTGAAATAAGCTTAAAAATGAAATTTTTACCTTCTGTTTCGCGTAAGATTACACGGTGCTGCTACGTAGTGATTGTCGGAAGAATTAACAAATTCTTCTTACTCAACCTCTTTTTTTTTTTTCTTGCACGTCCTTCTACAAGTTTCGCGGACGCCTGGAATGCGTGCGTGTTCTTTTTTTTTTTCTTACAACAACAAATGGATTCCGTTGCTCCATTGGCTCTAGCTGTAAGGTTTTTGCCTTTGTTAGGTCTGCAAAGCCTTATCTCTGTTAGCCAGAGAAAACGATCGAGGCCCGGAGTAGGGGTGATACGGGGGCTGAAGTTTCGTCACTAGCATAGCGAACGGACTCTAAAGATGGCACGTATCCATAGCAACAACTTCAACCGGGATTTAGGTAGTCATAAGCATGTTTGAGAGCCAAATAATTGCAACAGTTGTTATTAACTCGAAGATTTTTGGTTCAAATCCTGCCGAAAACTGTAGAATTCCGGACCATGTACTGTATAAAGAGAAATATACCCTGGTGTGCTATTTCGTTCATTTATAACACATAAAAGAATTGAGTCTCTAAATGAATAGATATTAGACAAAATTCTCAGGTGATTTCTTGCTCTCTTTCGTATCTATGCTTCGTGGATATATGTATCTAATATCTAATAGGCTCTGGAGTTTATAGCCTGTTCAATTTATGATGTTTATCGTGGTCCGATCACAAAACATACCAGAAATATAAATTCTATTCTTATTTCTGTTCCAAATTAATATTTAAAACAAATCCAATACGGAGACTCTTATTTTAAAAATTGTTGGTTACAGATCATTGGAATAAGTTTCTTATTATTGCAATATCTCTATTCTTCTTTTAATATTGAATGTATTAGTTGCGTTCATATGATAACTTAATAACTTAAGGCCTAGAATCCTGCTTCTAAGGGGACACTCCACTAAAAATGACGACTTTTTTCCTAATAATTTTTTTCAACCAAATTTTGAGAGCATGTTTACTATGTGAAGAACTAACAAAGTCTACATTTTGTCCTCACAAATGTGTCTGGCTTTTGATTTTTTATTTTCTTCCTATTCTTTTATATTTTCAAACACAAGTTTTTAGTAGAAGATCTCAATTTTTTAGATTTTTTGTTACATTCACGAGGCATAGAGAGACATTTCTATGTATTCATTTTATGAAATATCTCATTTATTCACTTTGAAATTTTTTGAAATTTTAAAAATATTATTTTTCCTATAATTCATGAAGGAAAAATTAATTAAATAAACTAGCAGTATTTTTTTACAAAATAAATGCATAGAAACATGCATCTGCCTCAGAGAGATGGATTTCATTAAATCATCAGCTCTCCAGTGAGGGTGGCCACAAGGATCAGAATACACAACAGTTATGGTTTTTATGTCGATTAATTAAAAAAACAACTAAATTTTGATTTGGGATGCGCTTGATGCCAAAATGTCATATTGATAAAATTACCTTTCTTGAAAATGTAGATGATATTGAATGACATGTAAAGAGTCCCTAAGATTTTGTAATAAGATGTTTCGTATTTGAAAGACTTGGAATTTTAATTTCACTAATAGTTGGTAGGTAGACTGTGGCGGAACCTCTCGCTCCAAATAACATATCTTTGACGACCCACTGATTGACAGTTATGTTATATTTAGAAGGGAGGAAAGGTAGGCAGGGTTAATATATTTCTTGTTTTTCCTTGTTGATCTCGTCTGGTTGTGAGGAATGTAAAAATTTAATCCAGATTGATTAATATTTGGTATAAGAAGTTGGTGCTGAGTCAAGAAAAATAAACCTACGGGAAAATGGATTTGAAAGTAAAATGAATATTTATGTAATTAAAATTCTCTTCCGATACATTCATCTAGTAACGTCAGGGAGCCAACTTTAGACCAACAAGTTACTACATTTGTAATTAAAAAATTGTAAAAAAAAAAATTATGTTGAAAAAATAATTTTGACAACTCTTTAAATAACAATAGGATTTTTGTAAGGATCCGTCTGTGCTTATCTATTTAACAGATATTATTAGTTTACAATATTTGTCACATTTATTTAGTTTTTAACGTTTTCGGCTTAATTAAGCCATCTTTCATGTATATAGGCATAAACTTTTCTGAAGATGGCTTAATTAAGCCGAAAAAGTTAAAAAATAAATAAATGTGACAAATATTGTAAACTAATAATATTTGTTAAATAGATAAGCACAGACGGATCCTGACAAAACTCCTATTGTTATTGTATCAGCTTATCGGCCCTCATCATGCCTTTCAAATTCAACTCTTTAAGTGCCACACCTCCTTACAGCTCTAATTTAAAAAACTTAAACATATTATTTGTAATCAGATTTGAACTAAATCCATTTGGCTTATGAAAATATACATTCTAAAGAAGTGAAATAGCCAGTAAATTTCTTTAGGAAAATGTTCATGATTTTCAGTGTAGTCTCCCCTTAAAATATATAATGTCATTGGCTTTTCTGTGATTATTGTGAGTACATTTATGCTGTGTCATTTGCTAGTACAAGAAGGAATAATTTATGAATAGAGTCCTGAGTTTGGGTACTTCGAGTTCAAGTTAGGCGTACTGGCTTTGCTTGAAACGGAGAGCTCTGGCTACCCTCCCAGCTCCGTTTCGTTTGTTTACATCGACTTATTGGTGTGTCTACCTGTATAGGCACTGAACAATGATAATACTACTTATTATAAAAATAAATATATAAAAAATACTTTCACATGTTAAGAGAGAAAAGTGTAGCTATTTCAAGATTTTATTGCAGTTAAATAATATAATTTCATCAAGCGCGTGCGCATCAGAAAAACAGAAACTTTAATGTGAAGAGAGACTTATATTGTTTAGGACTATTTAAGTTTGTTTCTTTCCTGTAGCGTATAAACCCTCTTCATATAACTCGTTACAATTATCTAACTATATCTCGCGAGCTTCTCTCTTTCGGGAAAGAGCCAATGCAAGGTTTTCCCATTAGAATAATTACCGTACAATAGAGAATAGGAATAGTTTTGGGATCCAGAGGTTATATTGAGCTGCTATTGATTACCATGCATTTATTTTGTTTCTAGAGAGACCGATCTGACTTTCATAATTAAGTCTTTTTGAGAGTAGCTTTTAAAATTGAGGAAAATAATTTTCTGTTCTTAACCATCAGTCATTAAATAGTATATTGTCGCTGTACCTCCAAAATCCGCCATGTGTTTTTAAAAAAGATTTTGCAGGAGAAAGAAAAAAGCATTGTCGCTTTTAAATACCTTAGTTTTCATTTTAATTTCAATTATTAGAAGAAAATTATTAAATTATGCCGAAAGTAACCTTGAAAATAAAGGGAATTAAAAGTGGCAATACTTCTTTCTTTGTCCTGCAAAATCTTTTTATAAAAATATATCTGATTTTTTAGGCGCAGCGACGATTTACAGAGTGGTCATTAATTTCAAGAAGTTATTCTTTGAGATATTTCAAACGAATAAGTTTAGTATACGATTTCGCTTCTTTTTGCTTCCTTTTCGAGAAAAAAATTATTTTATATGAAATATTTCGTACCGCAGTTTGTGAAAGCTACTGAATTAATTCCCAATATGATCAATCAATTTGAGAGAGCAATGTATTATGCTAGTAGATGATTGAACGAATTTTAGTTTTGTCCTTTAAATTGATCTGAACAAATGTAACTTTTCGTTGTGAAAATTAATTTGGATCAAATTTCTGCACATTTAAAGGACAAAACTAAAATTCTTTCAATCATTTATTATCATAATACTTTACCCTCTTAACTTTGATCGAGAATATTGGGAATTAAATCATTGGCTTTCCCAAAACTCGGAATGAAACGTTTCATATAAAACAATTTTAATCTCGAAAAGGAAGCAAAAACGAGGAAAATTGTATAAAATATTTGTTTGAAATATCTCAAAGAATAACCTTCTGAAATTAATAACATTATATGCGGTTCATCTTGTATACTTGTAATAATAGGTATTACCCATTTCTCCTACCACTATGGTTCATAATAACTCGGACGCCTCCGTGGTTTGATTCCCGGCACGGAAAGAGATTTATCCACATTTTACGAGACTAGGGCTTCGTCCCTTGCTTTGTACTTGCCTTGTGACGTCATTCCTGTATATCTAAATCGTTCCGACCTCAGGCCAGGCATGTCCGTATGAGAGACCCTAGTGTTTGTATAAGGAAAAGGCGAAAACAACTGAAATATTTGTGCCTGTGAGCTGTAGAGGCAGTAGAAGGAATATATTCTAGTAAGTTGCTGATGGTACCTGGAATAAGAAGCTACTTGTGGTAGATATTCGTACTCATGGCGTTGAGACAATATGACAAGGCTTCGACGTAGGTTGAATGTTTCCTCAATTCAGAGCGAATCTATTACATACGGGCACAAGGAAAATCAAGAATTAATTATGGACAATGTGAACAAATTTATCAACTTGTTGTAGCTAAGAATTAATTATGGACAATGTGAACAAATGTATCAGCTTGTTGTAGCTAAGTAGGTTTATACGAAATTTACCAGCGATATCTATGTAACTCAGTTTTAGTGAGATCATTATCTTGAAGAACATATTGATGTCTAAGAATTTTATATTATAATGAAATTTTTTCAAGAATCGTGGTAAAATTAAATGGCGATACAAATAATCAAGTTACAAAACCTATGTATATTCATAAATAAATAAATGTATTAATAAAGGAGAATTGAGAGTTCGCACACATAACAAGAGTGAAGGTCAGAGAAAGTAGAAATTTCACGAGACGTACTACCTACGAAAACAAAAATGTCATCCTTTGAGGAAGATTTAATATATATTGTAAGTATATTGGGTTAAATATATTTGAATCCTATTTAAAATTAGCCTAAATCTAATTAGAGTGGTTTTGTAAGAATATGACTGTGTAAAATACGGCTCTGTTATTTTATCAATTGATTCATTTAAGCTTTAAACTCGTTGATTGTAATATCTGCCCCATTATGGTTTAAATATTTCAAATTGTTTCGTATATTTCATTGCGCAATATTAAAAAAAAATCATAGGCATTTAAATTTTTTTTGCTGTGTAGGCCTACATATCAGCGTCCTTGCTTATATAGTACTATACGACGGTCATTCAGAAAATAGAGTCTAGCGACCAGTGACAGAAATGAAATGTAGAAGAATTGCATTAATATATCTAAAACATACTTACAATCATTACTTACAATTTTACATAGTCATCATAACAATTTATACGAATGGCTTCACCAGGTTGACTTTTCTTAAGTAAAGGTAACCAATAATTCACTGTACGTCTCAGTTCTTCGTTGTTTATGAAAAATCCATGAATTGCATCGTGTAAACTACTTTTAGAGCAAAAATGTTAATAATCGTTTGGACTGATATGATTGAACGTCGAAGGGAGCCAAGAAAGCGTTGTGCGGTGTGAGGTCGAGCATCTTGCTCAAGAGAACATCTGAAATTAACTGGCAACGTCTTTTCTTCTGTATTGCCCGCAAATTAAGACACTACTTGCACAGTTGGCGCGTTTACCAACAATATTGCTCATTTTAAACCCCATATTTCATAAGACGAATATTCAAATATACACGGTTTCCCAGTGTTCCGTTATAAAATATTCACTGTATGAAGGTATTCGTAACTTGTGATCGTCGGTAATAGTCGAACAGCTATTACATTTTGAATACCCTTGTATATATATATATATTATATATAAATATATGTGTATACGTGGTCATTAATTTAAATATGAAAACCATACGTTTAAGTCAAAGCCATAAATTTCTTTCATAACCCAGACACATTACATCTCCCTACGCCGTTGTATATGACTGGTACGTAATAATGTCGTAAATACCAATGCATGGAGTCCCCCAGGACTGGATCACGCGACCCGCCAGTATTAGTGTCTACAGGGGCCGGGATCAAGCAGGGGGTAATAAATAATTGTACCGTCCTCCACCGAGACATCAGAACATTGCGACACCGACCCTACGAATTCCACCATTCAATTAGTCACTTCTTGCCTGTTTCAAATACCATAGATTCTCTCCACGACACCTATACACATCTCGGACAATATCTAAAATATTCTTGCAAATCAACATTTCAGGTATAACTCCCCGTAAAGTTGATTTGAATAATTTCGAGGGAAAAAATTGTTCCGGAGCCGGGTATCGAACCCGGGACCTTTGGTTTAACCTACCAACGCTCTGCCACTGAGCTACCCGGGAACTCTAAGTTCCCGGGTAGCTCAGTGGTAGAGCGTTGGTACGTTAAAAAGTTCCCGGGTAGCTCAGTGGTAGAGCGTTGGTACGTTAAACCAAAGGTCCCGGGTTCGATACCCGGCTCCGGAACAATTTTTTCCCTCGAAATTATTAAAATATTCTTCTTCATGGAGAGAAATATATGCAAAAAATTTTCTCACGTCACAATACGTAATGTAGGCCTAACGACCATTTGTGTGTAATGTACTGTAATGTGTAATGTATTACAATATTATGTATGTAGATAAGTGTGTGTGTATGTGTACGTGTAGGTATGTATGTATGTACTCGTGTGTATGTGTGTATTTGTATATATGTATTTATTTATTTATTTATTTATTCATTCTTGTGTAGTTAAGGCCATCAGGCCTTCTCTTCCACAACACCAGGAATACAGATACAATAATAGAAATAAACAGAAAAAAAACACTATATACAAAGTAAAGCTACACAAGAAATAAAGAGAGAGAGAGAAAAAAACATAAACAAAGTAAAGCCACACAAAAATATACACAGGTTGCAGTCACACAAACTTTAAATGAGTGATGAAGTATCATAATTAATTCTATCCTAACTAATTAATTAACATAAACAAGAAATGTATGTATGTATGTATGTATGTATGTATGTACTCGTGTGTATGTGTGTATTTGTATTTATTTATTTATTTATTTATTTATTTATTTATTCATTCTTGTGTAGTTAAGGCCATCAGGCCTTCTCTTCCACAACACCAGGAATACAGATACAATAATAGAAATAAACAGAAAAAAAATACACTATATACAAAGTAAAGCTACACAAGAAATAAAGAGAGAGAGAGAGAAAAAAACATTATAAACAAAGTAAAGCCACACAAAAATATACACAGGTTGCGGTCACACAAACTTTAAATGAGTGATTAAGTATCATAATTAATTCTATCCTAACTAATTAACTAACATAAACAAGAAATGTATGTATGTATGTGTGCATGCATGTATGTATGTATGTATGTGTGCATGCATGCATACGAGTCGGTTAGAGTCATAACTCACATGCTCCAAAAAATTAAAAATTGAGATACCGTTATATTCCCATGCGGTTATCTGCGTAGAACACGATTCAGAGGATAATTTTTCACATTTCTTACATGATGTTTGTGTAAGCAGGCGAAAAACTTCCCGGTTTCTGTCAAAAGTCTCATGATCCACTGGATCTTGTGAGTTCTGTTGTATAGCGCTTCTCTACCAATCGCCAATCAGTATTTCTCTCCCGCTTCTCCACTTCTTGTTGTGTAGAATAGGGTTGTGGATGAGTATCTTGCATGTGCCTTGTTATTTTTATAAATATCAGTGAATTTAGAGGCTGTAATTGAGCATTTTTAAGCGTAATATTATGGAAGAGAGCTTATTACCGGTTCGAGAGAGAGGACGACCACGGAAATGTTTAGCAGCTCCAGAAATAACGAAAAGAAATCAGGCCAAATTAGCAAGGTTAGTATTCTTTTCTGATTCTCCTTGGCTCCTACAGATGTATTGGTAAATTAAGTAGGGCCGAGTGTTTCATAACAATTATAATATATGCAAGTTCTACATGTATGTCATTGATGGTGCCGTGAATAATAATCAACAGAACAATACTGAACATATGTGCGAATTAATGGAAGCAGATATTAATCTTGTGATATAAAGGAACGTAGTAACGAAAATTTGAGTTTTGATAAAATTTATAATCAGTACTTCTTTTGTAGTTTGTAAATTGAGAGGTCAACTCATATAAGGAGAGAACCCGCTTTTCTAAGAAAATTTAGTTTTTTCTCGTCTCTAGAATGTTGTCATAATTGCAATATCTCTGGCAATAACTTAGCTTATTGGAAATTAAATTTCCACCATACATTCTCAGAAGGTTCTGAGAATACCAAATTTCCCTATTCCAAGATTTGTTTCTTATCCTTCTCTCCGACTGGACCCCTCAATGTATATAGTGTACTATATAATTTTGTAAAATGTACTCATCTGAAGAATTTAATAATCGGACACCTGTTCTTTTACATTGAATTTTAAAATATGCTTGAGGTAATGTTATTGTGTAATATTTTAATTTGTTACTGTCAAATCTCGCATGATTCCAACTGGTCACTTTCTATTTTTTATTTTTTTTTTATTTTAGTAGCTTATTTTACGACGCTTTATCAACATCTTAGGTTATTTAGCGTCTGAATGAGATGAAGGTGATAATGCCGATGAAATGAGTCCGAGGTCCAACACCGAAAGTTACCCAGCATTTGCTCATATTGGGTTGAGGGAAAACCCCGGAAAAAACCTCAACCAGGTAATTTACTCCGACCGGGAATCGAACCCGGGCCATCTGGTTTCGCGGCCAGACGCGCTAACCGTTACTCCACAGGTGTGGACGTCACTTTCTAAACTCAGCGCACTCTCAGAAAACTTATGATCCAAAGGTCACTGTCAAAACTCGTATGATCCATAATTTAAAGCTAAATAACTTTTACTCCTGTATAAATAAATACGGTTACAAATATGAATAACAGTTTTTAATCATTGATCTTTCATTTATTAACCTTCATTGTGAAGAAAATGGGCTCCAAGTATTACAAATATGTTTTCCCTCAATTGTGAAAACTTTCATTTTTGGAACAAGTGGGTTATGACTCTAACCGACTCAAGTATATATGTAGGCCTATGTTTGTGTGTCTCATCTTAGACAAAAAAAAATAACGGCTGCCGTTGATTTCGAGAGTGCTTAAGTTTATACATGGACTAATTTCTTATCCAAGACTCCTCTCTGTTTTTCCTCTATTTAGTTTCTTGCTTTTCCAGTCTGTTTATAGATCAAATGTTACAAATAATCTATAACAAAGATAATTATATGCAAGTTACAAATTAGATGTAAAATAAACCCCTTTCCATAGTCATGTGAGCCAGATTCTGACCTAAGATGGACTTTTAGACGAATTTACGCTTCAGGAGATCAGCTTTTTTGTGTTTAAGACTGTTCATTCTCTCACAAGGGCTTTGCACAAGAAATTTGCGATTTCACTATTTTGAAAACTCTACAAATCATGTTGGATTTTGAACCTCCGTTAATACGCTGTAAGTTCTTCTATATGCAATATTAAAGCATATTAAACATTCTATTAACTCCGAAGTTTATTGTAAGAAACACGTTACTTTTATGCATGCTCCTTATCGGAACATTTCTTCCAAGACAGTTGACCCGCGGGCTAGATCTGACCCCCCAACTTAATTTTTTCTATCGTGAGAAGTCTGAAGTTTACTTTTAAAAATAATAAAATCACTATTATATCGATATAGTATTGAGTTTCATTACAACGCTTTACAAGTGTATTTTGTGCGAGATCGTGCGTATTTGCTTGTCTTCCGCACAGAACCAATACGCGGTAAGTGTGAAATACCACATTCAGTATTCCCAACCTAACACAAACAACAATTTCCCTCTTCTTATCGCTTAAGCGCGACATTCATTTTACTGCTTTAGGCTTTTAACATATTATTTTTAGAGACATTTAACATAGTAATAATCATAAATTGGAAACTTACCACTGCAATTTCACCTAAATTGCAATTTTAATTATTGTTTTTAAATATTTGCAAAAATTAAGTAAAGTCTACTACTCCACGAAACTTATTGCGTTCCTGATACAAGTAACATTAAGGAAGCCGTGAAAATATCAACAAGATTTCAGATGCCGATGTTATTACTGCAATATGTTTTATTTAAATAATATTGTTAAAATATTAAAATGAAAAATAAATCATTACATAACCTTACCGTTTGTTTTAAGTTCACATTTATAGACTGGGGGAAAAAAGACAGACGTATATCAGGGCCTGCTGGAGTATAGTAAACACAGAAAACATTTTATAGCAACAATGTTGAAGAAAGATATTTTGATGTTTCGAAGTTGTCGTCATTAAACAGAAACCAACATGGAGATTTCATTGCAACTAATTAGAAATTCGTCTTTCAGGTATGTAATAAACGATCTTTACATAAAATAATGTACGATACACGAGCGGTATATTTGTTTTCATGTTCTCGGAAATTAAAAAAGCTCAACTACGTTTCGCTTTTTCAATCTTTTCCTCGACCATGAAAACGTCAACATACCGCTCTTGTAACGTATATTACTATTATTTTTCATTAGACATCATACGCTTTTACTGTGTTGAATATTTTCTTTTTAAACTTGTCCGTTGTTATCAGAAGACAGGTTATGTCTCCTCTACTACCTTACTTACTTACTTACTTACTTACTTACTTACTTACTTACTTACTTACCCGGATGTTCATTGCAGCCCTCACATACGACCGCCATCGGTCCCTAACCTGAGCAAGATTAATCCAGTCTCTATCATATCCCACCTCCCTCAAATCCATTTTAATATTATCCTCCCATCTAAGTCTCGGGCTCCCCAAAGTTCTTATTCCCTTCGGCCTCCCAACTAACACACTATATGCATTTGTGGATTCACCATACGTGGTATTTAATTCATCGTATTGAAACCCCAAATTTTGCACGTCTTTTTTAGAATAATTTTCATTTTTTATCTTAAATCATCTGTAACAAAAGGTAAAAGTCCAATTTGTCGGTATCCTTTTATAGCCGCAATGAGAAAATTGTTAGATCAACTGATGCTCCAGCATCCACAATACCTCTTCCACTTTCGCAAAATCTGAATATTCATAACTTCAGTATCATTGGTGTCCGGTGTCCAAAGAATCAAAATAGATGTTGAAATAAGATTGGATCACCTCTTAACTTTGTAACGATGAATGTTTTCAACAAATCATAAAGATATTGGAACTTAATATATTTTCATTTTTGGTGCCTGATCATACCCTGCCCATCTCAAACGTCTGGATTTAATGTTCCTAATTATGTTAGGTGAAGAATACAATGCGTGCCGTTCTGCGTAATGTGACTTTCTCCATTATCCTGTAACTTCATCCCTTTCCGCCCCAAATATTTTCCTAAGCGCCTTATTCTCAAACACCCTTAACCTCTGTTCCACTCTCAAAGTGAGAGTCCAAGTTTTCACAACCATACAGAAGAACCGGTAACATTTATTGTTTTATAAATTCTAATTTTCAGCTTTTTTTTTTAAGTAGACTGGATGATAAAAGCTTCTCAACGGAATAATAACATCTACGTATTTCCCATATTTATTCTGCGTTTAGTCCACACCTGTGGACGGTTAGCGCGTCTAGCCGCTAAACCAGGTGGCCCGGGTTCGATTCCCAGTCGGGGCAAGTTACCTGGTTAAGGTTTTCTCCGGGGTTTTCCCTCAACCCAATATGAGCAAATACTGGGTAACTTTCGGTGTTGGACCCCGGACTCATTTCACCGGCATTATCACCGTCACCTCATTCAGACGCTAAATAACATAAGCCGTTTTTAAAGCGTCGTAAAATAACCTACTAAAATAAAAAAAAATATATATTCTGCGTTTAATTTCCTCCCAAGTATCATTTATATTTGTTACGTTGATCTAGGATATTTGAATTTTTCCACCTCTTCAAAGGATAATTTCTCTATTTTTATACTCGTATTTCCATTCGTACTATGTTCTTTTCACGAGATATACAGTAATCATGTACTTCGTCTTTTCGGTATTTACTTCCAAAGATATCTCTTTACTAGCATCAAGTAAAATTCCCGCGTTGTTGCTAATAGTTTGTGGAATTTACCCTAACATTGTCGCATAATAGTGATGATGATGATGATGATGATAATAATAATAATAATAATAATAATAATAATAATAATAATAATTTCTCATACTAAACAAATTTGCTCTTCCACAAATTTCTGTCCCCAGCAACTTCTTCAGCAACATGTCTTTTAGTCTTACTTCTTCTGATGCCGTTCTTACTTGCTACTAATGCCAAAGGATGTGAGGCGATGATTTTCTCTTTGGGCTTGGGCACAGTATGAGTTTCCAGATATTATACAGATGTGTTCATTGCAGTGAATATTCCGCTTTGTTGTTGTGCGAACCCTGAAGCAAACGGAAAGGAGATGGTCTGGAGATAGATGTCGCTCCGGATTCAGATGTTCCATCTCGTTACAGAACCTCTTGACACTGTTAAGTCCCCTTGTGACACGGAATACTAAGAGGGGGCCGCGTATACGACTCCCGACGGAGGCGTTGCTTGTATCTGTGTAATCACTTCGTGACACATCGAATTACACGAGCAAAGAAACGGATCAGGAAGAAATGTACAGCTCATGCCATGCTACAATTCACAGAGACCTCCTACAGTTGAATGACGTGACTTGACTATGGCTTTTCAGGTACAAATATTGTTTCTTGCTTTGGCAATAATTGATAACAAAAAGGAAAAGCTATTACCGTATTTTCTCGAATATAGTGCGCCCCCGAATAAGCTGCGCACTCCACTTTTCAAACGTTTAATATTATGAATCTCATTAGCTACTTGATGTAAAATAATCAAATAATATGTCTAATATCGATGTGAAGCCACATGTAATCATTAGCGTTAATGTAACTTATTTGATATTCTGATAATACCAGCTAAGGTGAAAATGTTCATTTTAGAACATTTATAATATATAATATAATATAATATAATATAATATAATATAATATAATATAATATAATATAATATAATATAATATAATATAATATAATATAATATAATATAATATATCAGCCGTTCAGAGCAAAAGTGGTGTAAGTCAAAAGTGGGCAATGAGGGTTAAAGTAAATATTCTGTAAAATATAGCGCAAAGTAGCAATTAATATTCAATTCATTTAAACTATTAGTAGTCAGTGGATAGCACGAAGGCCATATTAATTGCGACTTTGCGCTGTATTTTACAGAATTTTTACTTTAATCCTCATTACCCAATTTTGACTTACACCACTTTTGCTCTGAAAGGCTCATATAATATAATATAATATAATATAATATAATATAATATAATATAATATAATATAATATAATATAATATAATATAATATAATATAATATAATATAATATAACATAATATAATAATTGTTTGACAGTAAAAATTATGTATACCGGGTGTAAGAGGTATAAGTGCCATTATTTTAACTGATGATTATCCATGTCATAAGGAAGAAGAAATGCCCTCACAATTGTTTTATAATTGCAATATTTAACTAATTATTAAAGTTTACAATATTAGATGTTTGGCAAAGTTTCTGGATGGGGAGGAGGGAATTTACAAGTACACAGTACAGGTCAAGCGGGTACAGACATTCCGATGCAAAACGGATGCTCTGTTCTAATGCAGGGGCGGACCTTGGCAATACTGTAGTTTACATAAAACGAGCAGCAAATACAAACTTTTAGTCTCATTAATAAAACATTATGGTAAATTTCCATTTTATTTAACAATAATGCTCCATTTTTTATTGTACGAGTACGTCTAAAATTAAACAATAAAGTTTCACAGCACAAAATCACACGAAATTTTCTTCTAATGCAACATTGTAATCTCTCTCCCTTCCATAAAACGGTACCATTTTTAAACTAATTTCTGGTTGCGTTATTTTAGAAACGGGGAAGAGACTCCTAGTTTTTAATAATCGTTGACAAACTGCTATAAAAGTTCGCTGGATAGGTAACCTTCTTTGCGGAAAACGTTGGCAATACATCCTTCTTGCCTCACTTGAATTACGACGACTTTCTCCACAAATTAATAACAGTGTGATATTCCTAAACTGTGAATGATATTGTAAGTTCTTTATCGAATACCAGGTACTGAACTGTCATCCGCTCGGCAGTAGAGCTATGGACAGGGAGAACTCAGCTGACATGTACGTACGTCGGAGCGGAGTATTCCCTGCTCAACATGTTGCCACGTCTCTCACGCCAGAATATTAACAAATTTAAGCATGCATTATTATTTAATTTCACGAAAACAGAATAGAACAACATAAATATTTATTTAAGCTAATATTAATTCTTTGCTAGATATACCGACTGATGTGATTTTATTATTGTTTTCGTAATTTTATAAACAATATAAGAAGTATAACGCGAATAAAATAGGAAAATAATTTGGGGAGGGGAAACTATCAAGTTTTGATCGAATGTTGTATGAACATTTTTTGATTCTGTAGATCGTCCCCGATGACTATGAAAAGGACGGCAATTATACCTCTTACGCCCTGTGCATATATACTGTATATACAGGGAAATCATCTTATTTTTACTAACATTTCTAATATTAACGTGGCTCTACTTTGTTGAGAACCGAAAACACCGTTTGCTACCCCCTTCCACGACCGGAGTTCGATGATACTGGCGTAATATACAAACAAATCACTCCACTAGATATAGGAGGGAAGAAAAGTAGTTCATCCATTTACGTAAACTAGGAAATATCACGCTTTTGAGTTTGATAATTTCCATTAGTTTTTTGTTTAATCAAAATACACTACAGTATTAACAATAAGTGTTTTTCCTCACGAACTGAGCTGTCTATGTGACGTATTCATTATGCAGTGTATATTATACTGTCTACAGCACGAACACGATAGAGAATTAAGTTAAATTGAAAAATAATCATAATATGGATATTTAAACACATTTTGTTAAAATGGTGGCCGTTGATTTCAATACAGGCTTCAGGTCTAATGTGCATATTATCGCACTATATACTATTGTACCTAATTCCAACTTCGTACCAGTAACTCATGTTGAAATAATTCTGTACCTACTCTATAAAAGAGTACCTTACGTACTGTAAATTCAATCTTCACTTCTGCCCGATCCGAAAAGATGAAATTACTCAGACATGCTATCTACTGTCCGTCCAAGTAGTTTTGTCGGAGGGTCGTAGAAAGGGAGGGGGGAAATCACGTGACAGTTAATTACTTAACGAGGCCCTTTCATTTAAGGTATTTAAGCAGTTGTATAGTACGTAGACGTCCAATTCCTAACAAGAATTAATGTTCTTAGAAAGGAGCTAAGACAGCCCAGCCACTAGCCTTTACAGAGAGGCGAATAGAAGCAGGTGGGGGAAACCGGGATGCGACGTAAGCAAATGGACGGCAGTACCTATGCGAAAATGATTCAGTATTGAAAGCTCTTTCGTCATTGGAAAACGCGAACATATTTTTGGAACGTACTTTTACTATGACCGTAAGGCTACTATGTCTGGATCTGTATGGAGGACGGTTGAACTTCATTAGTAGAAGGGGTGGGAGTGAAGGACATTCAAAAAATCAGGTGCAATAAAAATTGAAGTAAAATAAAATGATGTCCCTGTATATTCATCTGAAAATGTTATGGCCAATGTTTCATTTAATTCTTATTAATGTTGTGCACACGTTCTGAAAGATTGCAAGGCGTATGTTAATTACATTGCCGCGTTTAGAGAGTCACTGAGTTACCGCAATTAAGTTATGCTTCTCTTCAGAATTATGCTCTCATCATTCCAATTATTGCTGTATGCTGTATGAGCAGCATGACTATGCTACAGTTGGCAAGGTTCCGCTTGTGTACCTGTACAACAAGAGGAGAACGATGGTTTATTGTGCCGGGCAGGAAACTAATGCCAAGGCGCACGACTTATACGCTCAATTTAGCCAGTCGCAACACGTGTTATGCGGCCCCTTTGTCACGAGAGAATGGGATGAAGCGAGCCATCAATATCGTGTACGTGGCTGCCATGGAAACGCATTGATAGCGGACGGAAAAGTTACAGCATCTGTTGCTCCTCAGCTTTGAATTTTCCATTCGTTTCGTTAAATCACAAACAGATTAACAACAAGAGAAAAATTAAACTTTCCTCATAAATACTCCTCTTCTGTATACACAGTCGAATGTGGAGAGTCTAAAGCTAACAAGGCGTAAAATAGTAACAAACGATTTATTGATGCTGTACATATGCAAATCAGGTATCACGTTTCAGTAATTTCAACAAAAGTGAAACCTTCATTAAGCCATTATGATATCAAATTACACTTCTGTGAATAAAGAATTAATTAAATATACTCGCTTTTTGCAGAAATTAGAATATTGACGTTCAGAAATGAATGTTGGAAAATATGTAAAATACTTGAAGAGTGGAAACTAGAAGTAATACACACATTTATATAAAAAACAGCAACAAGCTAAGCAGTAAAAACTGCCTAGACATTAGCTTACTGAACTCTGAACAAAAATATATCCATAAATTATGAACAAGCGGTTGAAAACCATCTCCGATACTCTGCAAAGAGTGAAACGAACAGGTTTTAGACCATACCGTTCATGCAACGATAATAATACACAGAATGTCCCAAATTGATGTATACACTCTTTGAAATACTATGTCACAGCAAAGAAATGAGACAGAAATACTATTTTTGCGGTTTATGATTCAGAAGACAGTGGAAAGTATGGAAACATGTTCGTCAGTTTATAAACTAACAGGGCGGTGCAATTATCGTTCGATGAACGTAAGTGGGTACTGAAATGTTATTGGATAGTGGAGAATATTGTTTAGGTTCAACGACGTTGGAGGGTTGAATTTGGAACACAACCACCAACAAGGTTAACTATCACAAGAAACCGAGACAAGTTTGAAGTCGATGGAAAGGTGCGATATAAGTTGAAAGGGCGGTGCAAAAGAAAGAGAAGTTCCACCGATAACGAGAGTGTTTATGCAGTCATGCAGGCTTTTGAACAATCCCTAATGAAGTCAATGAGGCAATGTTCTTGTGAGATTTGTATGAGCAAATCCAGTATTCATTGAGTTTTGCGAGCTGAAAAGTGGAAGCCTTACATTCCGAGACTTGCCCACGCACTAAATGAGGACGACCCAGAGATGGATAGGACCAAGAGGAAGTGCTGCGGAGTTCCCACCTCGATCTCCGGTTTTAATCCCTCCAGACTTTTACCTATGGGGAGCTCTAAAGGAAATAGTGTACGCCTCAAAACCACAAACACTGGAGTAACTGAGAGTTCAGATGGAATATGCCTGTAATGATATTCCATTAGCAACAATCCAGTTGGTATGTCGCTCTGTTGTACGTCGTTATTGGGAGTGTACCGTGGCGGAAAGGTGCCATTTTGAACATGTACGGACTTAAGCAATACAAAACCGCAAAAAATCGTATTTCAGTCTCATCTCATTGCTGAGAAATAGTGTTTCAAAATGTATATACATCAATTTGGGAGACACTGTGTTTATAAAAAAAAATACATATTTGAAATAAGAAAAGAATACAAATATCAACATTTATCGGGTCTATCAATTTTTTTAAAGTTTTCGATAAGGTCAACAAACAAAAATTGTGGAGAATATTGGAAAGAAGGGGCTAACTATACTACCTAATAAAAGTTATTTCTTGTTTCAAAGCTGAAATGAAAATAGTAATTAATACATTCACTAAGAAATACAAATAAATGTTTAATAGACTAAGATATTCGACAAAGGTGCGGCCTATCACATAACCATTTCTTAGGTACTATGATCCATTTATAGTTCTCTTAATTTATGGAAATACTTCCAATAAAAAGGTTTTGCAGATCGGAAGGAAATCACCCTCACACTTGGAACTGAATATCGCCGACTGTTATCATGATTATCATGCGTTTTATGTTGACGTCGTTGTACTGGTATGACAGTAGAAAGACTGTTGATAGTGTTGATTAATCTTGGTCATAGAACTTAGAAAATAAAGCTATTTTCTACTCGGATGTCAGGTCAATGTATTTTATTCTGCATTTTCATGCCACTTATAATAAACAGTAACGTGTCAATTTAATTATATTTCCTCCATTTTCTTGATTTTTTTATACTAGGAATTGAAAATTCTAAAACAAACCAGCTGTGTTATCTAGAGGTAATACATTATATTTCTATGTAATTCATAGCCCTACATTAGGCCTGCCTAAGTATTATGTTGTGTATATCTACCTACGTTGATATTCCTGTTTCTAGAAAACACCACGGTATATAGTAAACAATAATGCTTTTTGCCATAACTTCACTATTAACAAGACAAATAAACAACGGAGGGAAATCAAAACGAATGCACATTGCATCACTTTTATGAGGGGACCCTGATAACTTTGCAGCACTACCATCTTTTAGTGGTCTTAATAACACTCTACAATCATCTGTGGTCCTAGCCCTGTTGATATGTAATGCCTCTTGGAAATTTGCATCATTCTAGTGAAATATCACATTTTGTTTTCATTTTGGCACTTAGCACCTTCTTACTGTCAAGTATCCAATTATAAACATTATTTTGAGGAATGAAGAGGCAAAGGTTTCTAAGGCTGAAAGTGAGAATAATGTGTTAATGGAAATATGTAATTTTAATTATTAGTAATTATTGCAACAACCAGAGTTGGAACAATTTCGAAATGTCGCTTCATATGAAGAAAAATATAATATTGTTTGCCCTTCATTCAAACCAATACAATTGTAGTAATTTCATATCCGAAACTTTGTGTCGTTTTCTACGTCCTCGTGTATCCCGTATAGAGCGTGGATATTTTTTCACTCTGTAATGGCTCTTCACCATCACAACCCTTAATTTTTTTTTAAAGAATATTAAGCTGTTTGTTCGATATTCTTGTGTAAATTATGCAATGTAATTTGTAGACTTTCGTGAAATCCAACAAGCGGTGGAGTTCCCAGTCGCGACCAACAGGTCAGGAATATTGTGGGAAGGTGTGACGGAGAATTCCACCAGCAGTCAGTATATTTAGCTATGGTCTATATATATATATATATATATATATATAATCCAATCTTCCTCAACTTGGTGAGGTTGGCAGAGATAAAGAATGTTAAACAGTAACATTTAAAATGGCATTAAAAATATCTTACAAGAAATTTGTTTACAAGAAACTAAAATTTGCAGTAGATAATATTTCACATAATGAAAATGTATAAAAAAAAATACAGATTAAAAAAATAGACTGAGAAAATACAACTATAATTTCAATTGAAGTACAAGTGTCGCCGTAAAATCTGCAGAGAACCCTTCAAAGCTGTAATAGAAATTTCCTTAATTGTTGTTGTTGGGACTCCAAATTTATGACAGAATGACACAAATCGTTTTGTTATGGTCCCTCTAGCGCCTTCCATTAATCCGATGACTTCTATATCCCTGAGTTTATATGATGTTTTGTAATAAGGGATAGTGGGTTCATAAATTCTCGTTTTCTCTAGATTAACTTCCTCAGGTTGATTCTGATGTGTCTCGAATCTGATGGTCGGATCCAGAATATAACCTTTTGTCTCTCCAGGTTTAAATGTTATAATATCAGTACGGCGATGAATTCCAGTATCCGCTATTCCATGGATTTCTTCATAAGTAGTGTAGCCATTGGACTTAAGGCATGTTGCGATTACAGACCTGATCTTGTGACGTCTGCTGTTACGAAGAGTTTCGCCAAATGGGCATGAACCCAAGACATGAGCCAAAGTTTCAACCTCACTGTGGCATGTATTGTGGTCGTAATGTTGATAGTACGTCTGATCTTCCATTCGCATATCTAGACATTGCAACTTTTGACATCCTGTTCATATCACTAATACAATTATTTAAACATTTCTCGTGTAACATAAATCTTAAAGCGAGAAGAATCTGTTGAAGAGACGTTAAGTAGATAGATGATTCCTATTTGTCGTACCTTAACCTATATTCAGTTTCTTCTAGAACTATTCATATTCTACTAATTATTTCCTTAATGTATAGCTTTTGTGGAATTCTTTGTCACTTAAATATAATCACTGTCCCGAGTGTTATTACCACATATAAATTCGCCATTATGTTCAAGTTCTAAATAAAAAATTTCAGCATCGAATACGTCCGCCATGTTGTTGCCTTCTTAAACGCATCGTTACTGTTTTAACGCGACGAATTAGGTCCTAATAAAGATGCGTTAGCTATAACGATGTTTGGTGAAACGTAAAATTGATTAACGTATCATTAAATTATTTAACGAGACGTTATAATGATAACGAAGCTTGGTGAAACCGGCCATTAGAGTGTTCGTGCTGGAGTATACCTTATTTTATTTCAAGGAGTGCAGTTCTGTGGCTCCTTTGAACACCGAACTGCATTCCTTGAAATAAAATAAGGTATAGCTATATGTAATCGAAAGACGAGCGTATGGTCTGAAATGCGTTTCATAGTGCGATCATACAATAAATATCAGACCGTAAAGTACGTGATACAGTTATGGAACAAATATTAGAACAAAGGAAAAGGTAAATAGGAAGTTGTTTAACTTACACTTCTGTTAAACAAACAACAAAATATTTGCATGTAAATCCGTAACACTTTGTACAATACAAATTTATCTCTGATAGAGAAATTGTTTGAAGGTAAGGACTTCGATTTTCTGTAGTGTGATTTTTATGCTAACATATTCTCAATACTAATATGTAATAGAAAGCATTTTGAAGATTTTATTCGTTAGAAAGTACATGTCCATATATTCATGTGTCTCCCTCGGCAGCGTAGTTGGTATAGCGCTGGCCTTCTGTGCTCGAGGTTGCGGGTTCGATCTTGGCCGAGGTCAATGGGATTTGAGTGTGTTCAAATGCGACAGGCTCATGTCAGTAGATTTATTGGCACAAAATTCCGGCATACCGGCGACGCTGATATAACCTCTGCAGTTGCGAGCGTCGTTAAATAAATCATAATTTTTTTATGTTCATGTAGACCTTGTGGTATCGATGGGAATGTTATGTAGTTATTTGTTTTCATTTATCTCAAAGAATTTATTGCGACGCTGTTGGTAAAGACCACGTTGATGATTACCATAATAATCGTAATTGCAATATCTTTACGAGCATTATTTTCAAGTACATTTCACTCAGGAAAAAAAAAAGTGCATACTATATAACGGTCAGGAGACGTAAGATGTGTACGCACATTAGAACACAACCTCTTAGGTCCCCACGCAGCAAATCTCGTCTCCAGGGTGTCATATTTCAAGAGGACATGTGTACGCTGGTGTGAGAACCATAGTGGACATACACGGGAAGGATGGAGGTGTATGTTACATATTCCCCTTCCTCTTCTACTACCACCCTGTTTTCTTGGACTTATGCGATACCTTCCATGTTTAAAACATGCCGACATCGGATGTTCCCAGAAGTCAAGAAACAAGTTGCAAGATCAGAGGCGGCTCGTTGGTTTCTTTTAAAATATAGTCACAGTAGGAAATGTGGCACAGCAAAGAGCAACGATATACAGGGCTTTCATTTCAAATCTTCCCAATCTAAATAATTATTTTTTTAAATTGAATTAAATAAAAAAAAACACGTCAATTGAGGGGGAACTCTGAAACCAGGCTTAATTGCATTTTAGATTTCACCCCGACCTCCAGCCACTTCCACTTTGAAATTTCAGATGGCATCCCTTATACTTAAATATGAAATAGCATTCAATTGTTTATACGCCTCATTAATTTGTTTTCGCTTCTTTTGTTTTCTATCGTCGCCTGGAAACCTGTATTTTTGTTATTATCTGTTGATTGTAGGATGAAAACACAGTTTTTTTTGTGTAATTTCCTAAATTTAATCAATAAGGATAATTTATGTTCTCTCTTGAAGAGTATACATCATTTTAAAATAACTTAATACACAAACATAGCTATTGCATGCTCTGTAAGTTTTTATAGCTTTATTCTCTTCAGCTCTAATCATTTTGAACGTCGTCTTCACTGCATAAATATATTAATATTAAATATCAATGTTGCATTCATTTCTTGAATGCGGAAAGTTGAGGGAAAAGTTTAACCGTGTAGATGCATCTTACAAGGGAAGGGTTTCGGCTCTAACAGGAATTTCATATCCATAATTTGTATACAGGCCCATCTTTACATCTCTGTAAAACTCCCAAAAGCATTCGTTTGTGTAATGTGTGGATTGTCTGTTAGAGCACTGTACAAGTTGAAGGGTGGGGAGAGTACTGCACAAGCTAAGGGAATGGGACACCTTACCCGTAAGCCTAGCCTAGCCTAGAAGCTAATGCGAGTGGTAAAATGTCTAAAGCCCATTTAAGAACATTTTTATTCAACGTTCTGTCTGAAAATATTGCAGCTAATCAAAAGTATATACTGTTATGTGAGTCATTGAATGCGCACAAGGACGCAACCTTAATAAAGAAATCATTCCAAGGCTAGGACATGGAATTTATGATCATTCCACCTTGAAAATACTAAATATATCCAGCCACTGAATATCTATTTCGTTAGACAGTACAAAATATATGCTCGGAGGATAACACATTACATAAGGACTCTTGCAGATAATCCAGAACTTAACTTGGGAAATCGAGTGTTTATAATGAAAATGCACTCTGTTAAGGCTAGTTCACAATAAACCAGGAATGGAAACGACAACGAGAACGAGAATGGAAATATTGTTAAACTAAATGTATTCAAATATGAGCATACCATTTAAATACATTTATTTTAACATTATTTCCGTTCTCGTTCTCGTTGTCATTTCCATTCCCGGTTTATTGTGAATCAGCCTTTATTCATAACCAGTTGTCTACTCCAGTAAACAGCCCTATGCTTCAGTATTCCTGGCAGTCTGCTGGTTACGTGAATCGTGAACAAGTCTCGGACTTCAAACATGTAATTCAGATAGCATTTGATTTTTTAGCACTGGAGTGTGGTTCAGAAAATTGTTCAGGTGTTGCTTCTGCGTGTTGTGCTTATTGCTCTGCTCCATGCTGTTTCATGCATTTTATAGAGAATCCTCATGTACATTTTTAAAGAAGTATATTGACCAATACCAACCAAACGGAGAGTTACACAAATGAATGCTTTTACGGTCTTCATCACCAATGTGAGGTAAGCGTCTGTACAAATTCTTTAACCAAAAATTCCTGTTCGAGCCGAAACCCTTCCCTTGTTAATGGATTCATGCTCATCGATTTACGGGGAAACAGTTGGCGGCACCGAAATAAACAAAAGAACGAACATACGATAAATTTATAGCGATAAATCTAGCTGCAGAAATTATCGCGATGTTCGACTATGATTGGTTGGAATTCAAAATTTCATTACACTTCATTGGTCTAAAATGGAATGACGTCATATAAACGAAATAGTCTAACGGAAAATTTCTGGAGAGGTACAGACTCTCAGAGGTTGTTGTTTTCAAGGTATTTACAAGAGAATAAAGTGAGATTATATTATCCAACAGAAAGAAACTACCATTATCACGTATTCAACAGCTACTCATATAAGTATTGTTTTTCGTACGGCTGGTACTAATTCTGTATTTTCATCTTCCTTGTAAATTATTGTAACATAAACTCCTCTTCAGCAAGAACTGCTCGAATATCAACGTCGATAATAATGTTTTCACTGAAAAGAGTAATTTAACCGAAAGCGAATGTGCAGAACTAATTAATTTCATCTACAGGGCTATACAAAACTGATTAAATTTACATTAATTATTTGTAGGCCTACTGCTATAGACAGGCATATTCGGCAGTGAAATAAAATGTAAACTACAGGTGTAATTTTTTGTTTTAAAATGCTAGTTAATGGATACTCGCCAGCATTGCGATAATATTGGTTTGACAGCGGTTCAATTTGTTGCTGGATTACTGTCAACACTTTTCAGTTGATATCACCTGTATAAATTATAGTAGTTCCTCCTCCAGTTTTGAAATGTTCCAGTTTCTCGGTTGCTTTAGCTTTTTTTTGGTATGTCTTTTCATAATTATCATAAAATAGTTTTTACTGCTTTATAGTTCATTTTATTTGTGAATTAAAACAATCGCGCATTTCTTTCTCCAACTCGGTACAATTACTGTAACAAACAAGTTTTATCTTCTGTTCTCCGTCTACTTATATTTATTGTTGAACAGCTTCTCTGTACAAACGTCACCCAAGATTTCCCCGGCATACATTTGTAACACGATGAAAACAAAATAGTAACACCACTGAAGCAGAAAGCAGCGTTATGAAAACAGAAATAATGTCAAAGCATCCTATATTGTAATAACTGAATTTGTTTAACAATGTGTTAATTAACAAAACCTTAACAGATGTAGATGAAACACACTTCTTTCAACAATTTGTTAAATAACTGACAACGCGTTACTTAACAATCCGCTAAGCTACTATTAACCGTTTGTTGATGAAACCTGTCATTTACCTATGGTCCATTTGAATGCAACGTGAGTTACCGTGGAATGATCCTTAAAGAGAATTCATGTAGCCTACAGTAGAGCGTCTCGTTTAGGCACAGTGACAACGTGAACTAAGTGCAGGTAACGAGGGAGAGGAGGACGAATCTTACGATAAACACGAGGGATGCACAAAGTTTTAGTTATAACATTCATGGGGGAGTATTAATTCAAATTATATTTTCCAAAAAAGACACAAAACAAACAAACACAAATTGCATAACTTTACCATATATACATTTTTAACACAAACAATTGTAACGTTGAATAATTCAATACAATAAATCAAATTTTGCTACTTATATGATGTTGCTTTCAAGCAGCATATTTTACGATCATGAATTTCAATCTCTGTTTAACTAACATAATACAGTATCAGCGCCTTCTGTGGCCGCATTAACAAAACTACAGTATATTGGTCTGAAGTGTGGAAAAAAATTAAATACCTAGGAGCAACAGTAACAAATATAAATGATACTCGGGAGGAAATTAAACACTGAATAAGTATGGGAAATGCCTGTTATTATTCGGTTGAGAAGCTTTTATCATCCAGTCTGCTGTCAAAAATTCTGAAAGTTAGAATTTATAAAACAGTTATATTACCGGTTTTCTTAATGGTTGTGAAACTTAGACTCTCACTTTGAGAGAGGAACATGGATTAAGGGTGTATGAGAATAAGGTGCTCAGGAAAATATTTGGGGCTAAGAGGGATGAAGTCACAGGAGAATGGAGGAAGCTACACAACACAGAACTGCACGCATTGTATTCTTCACCTGACATAATTAGGAACATTAAATCCAGACGTTTCAGATGGGCAGGGCATGTAGCATGTATGGATGAATCCATAAATGCATCTGGAGTGTTAGTTGGGAGGCCGGAGGGGAAAAGACCTTTCGGTAGGCCGAGATGTAGATGGACAGATAATATTAAAATGGATTTGAGGGAGGTGAGTTAAGATGGAAGAGATTGGATTGATCTTGCTCAGGATAGGGACCAATGGCGGGCTTATGTGAGGGCGGCAATGAACCTCCGGGTTCCTTAAAACCCAGTAAGTAAATAAGTATTTATCCCATCTCAAAGTTCAATTTATTCAGGTAGAACAATCACTGTAGTTTTGTTAATTCGGCCACAGAAGCAGATGGTATTATGTTAGTCATATAGAGAATGAAATTCATGACCGTTAAAAATGCTGCTTAAAAGCAACATCATATAAGTAGCAAAATTTTGATGTGTTATATTGAATTATTTCTACGTTACAATAATTGTTTGTCTGTTAAAATGTGTATATGGTAACATTATACAATTTGTGTTCTTTTGTTTTGTGTGTTTAGAAAATATAATTTCAATTAATGTTCCGCCATAAATTTTGCAACTAAAACCTTGTATATCCCTCGTGTTTATCGTACAGCTCGTCCTCTCTCCACACGTTACCTGCACTTAGTTTACATTTTCCCTGTGCCTAAACGAGACGCTCTATTGTAAATATCATAGGATAAGGAAAAATATATTGTAATGTGGGTAATGGTGGATCGTTATAATGTTATGTTTTATTTAACGACGCTCGCCACTGCCAAGGTTATATCACCGTCGCCGGTGTGCCGGAATTTTGTCCCGCAGAAGTTCGTTTACATGCCAGTAAATCTACAGACATGAGACTGTCGCATTTAAGCACACTTTAATGCCATCGACCTGAGCCGGGATCGAACCCGTAACCTTAGGTATAGAAGACCAGCGCTGTACCAACTGCGCCAACCAGGCCGATATGGTGGATGGTAAAATACGCTGCTACCAAGTCTCTTGTACAGGGACATCATTTTATTTTTACTAACATTTTTAATATTAACTTGGCTATACCTCTGGATCAACGCAGTTTGCTACCCCTTCCACGACTAGAGTTCGATGATACTGGCGAAATATGTAAACAAATCACTTTACTAGGTTTAGGAGGGAAGAAAAGTAGTTCATCCATTTACGTAAACTAGGAAATATCGCGCTTTTGAGTTTGATAATTTTCATTAGGTTTTTGTTTAATCAAAGTACAGTACAGTATTAACAGTGAGTGTTTTTACTCACAAACTGAGCTGTCCATGTGGACGTATTCATTATGCAGTGTATATTATACTGTCTACAGCACATTAGCGTACTATATAGAGAATGAAGTTAAATTGAAAAATAATCATAATATGGATATTTAAACACATTTCTTTTTTAAATGGTGGCCGTTCATTTCGATAGAGGCCTCAGGTTTAATATGCATATTGTCGCACTATAGATTATTGTACCTAATACCATTTACCAGTTTCGTCTTTCGTAGTAGTAACTCATGTTGAAATAATTCTGTACCTAGTCTATAAAAGAATACCTTACGTACTCTAAATTGAATCTTCAATTTTGCCCGATCCGAAAAGATTAAATTACTCAGACTGTCCGTCCAAGTGGTTATGTAGTAGGGTCGTAGAAAGGGAGGAAATCACGTGACAGTTAATTACTTAACGCGGCCCTTCTATTTAAGTTGTTTTAAACAGTTGTATAATATTACGCAGACGTCCAATTCCTAACAGAAATTAATGTTCTCAGAAAAGAGCTAAGTCAGCCCAGCCACTAGCTGGCGAATAAAAGCTGGTGGGGGAAACCGGGATATGACGTAGGCAAATGGACGACAGTACATGTGCGAAAATGATGCAATATTGAAAGCTCTTTCGTCACTGGAAAACGCGAACATATTTTTGGAACGTACTGTTTACTATGACCGTAAGGCTACTATGACTGTATATGCGGTCTTGGATCTGTGTGGAGGACGGTTGAGCTTCATTAGTAGAAGGGGTGGGAGTGAAGTACATTCAAAAAGTCAGGTACAATAAAAATTGAAGTAAAAATAAAATGATGTCCCAGTATTTGGCTGATAGAGCACGGCAATCGGGAACTAAGCCCAAGGCACCAGAGAAGCCCTCCCTGGAGGATGTTACGCTAACAGCGTCTATGAGACTGACCGCAACGTAATCGAGGTTTGACCTATGTTTACTTCGAGACCTAGTTGACAAAGTTATTACTTGCTCCAGGGCTGTAGTAAGTGCTTTGGCGCCCCAGGATGTATGCGTAACTTATCCAATCTATCAATATCTGTAGGCCTATACGAGCTTAACTGCTTGCTATAAACAGTAGGCCTATGTATCTGTCTCTCGGTCTATCTACCTATTTCTCTTATATGTCTGTCTGTTTCTCTGCCTATCCGTTTGCATATCTCAGAGTCAATAATTGTTTTAATGGTATTTTAAGCTACTATTATTATCTATTTTTATTTTTTTCTCGATATCATACCAAGTAATTCCATGTCACGTCATACTATATTATACCATACCGTACAATACAATATCATACCATATCATACATCTTACATAACACGTTTTATCAGCGTTTTACTTTCACATTATGCAAAGTTTAGAGAGAAAATACTGAGATTCAAGAAAGTAAAGAATGTAAACGTGTGAATACTAGGCTAAATGCGGAAGTACTGCAAGTAGATAACTTCAAATACTTGAGGCATACTATAAGCAGTAGTATGAACTCCTGTCAGGAAGTCAGAAAGATGATTGCAATGGCCAAGGAAATCTTTAATAGAAAAAGGATCTTCTTCTCTGGACTCTGGAGAAAGAACTAAGGAAGAGACTAGTGAAGTGCTTTGTGTGTAGTGTGGCATCGTATGGAGCAGAATCATTGGCATTACGATGAAGTAAAGAGAAGCAACCAGGAGAACTTTAAATGTGAATATGGAGAAAAATGGAGCGTGTGAAATGGACAGAATAAGAAATGAAACTGTGTTGGATAGAGTGAGCGAAGAAAGAACGATGCTGAAACAGATCAGAAAGAGAAAAAGTAATTGAGGCATTGACATGGGAAAGGTCGTAACTGCCAAAAATTCGAATTTTTAGGTTTTTCATTGAGAAGGTAGTAAATGGCCATGCCAATGGCACAGAGAAGGTAGGATGTCCGTATGTAATGAAACGAAGTTGAAAACGTAGTCACTAGATGTTGTAAGTTGTATGTGCACAGCTTTTTGCGCGGAGAAGGTAGTAACTCCTTTTACAACATCAGAGTGTGTCTAGACAAATATGGGCTGATAACTGTGCAGGGCAGAATAAGAATCGGATGATTCTAATGGTCCTGATTTACATTATTGCCAAGAAATATTTTGATTCAGTGGACTTGAAATTGCTGGTTTCAGAACATTCCTACATGCCATGTGATAGGGAATTTGGCATCATATAGAAAAGAAAAAAAAAGATGCAAGACCATGGTTCCAGAATAGGTAAGGCCTAATAATATAATAATGATGAAGGATGAGGATTTCTTCGACTTTTCTGCAGAATGTGACAAATTTTGAATACAACTCCTATCAAAATCAGCACCCTCAACTGGATTAGACTCTCAAGAGCTGATTTTCCTCTAATAAAAACAAGACCGTCATTTAATGACCTTGAAATGTGGACAGAGCACAGGATTTTAAAGAAAGGACAGTCATTAACGTCAATCACTAACTTGCAGTGCTTGCAACGCCTTGAAAGAAGACCAGTCGTCCCTGATGCCGAAAAGAGAGACTTGTTATCTATGTTAGACTTCCTCGATGAAAAGTGTCATGCATTTTACCGAAAAATTTGTGCATAACGTATAAATAACGTTAATTCTCAATTTGGCTAAGGAGTGATTTCAATGTTGTATTTTCATAAAATAGGATTTCACAGATAAATCTGTGCCAGACTTTTCAAATTTCATATGTAACACAAATATGAGTGTATGCCTTTCATTTAAAACAGTTTCTGTAATAATGTAAGTCAAAAAAGTGTTCATAAATTTGTTTTTTGCTTTCCCTGAAAAATTTTGTTTTTGGCAGTTACTACCTTTCCCATGTCAGCGCCTCAATT
This sequence comes from Periplaneta americana, assembly GCF_040183065.1. NCBI lineage: Eukaryota > Metazoa > Arthropoda > Insecta > Blattodea > Blattidae > Periplaneta > Periplaneta americana. The sequence goes on from NC_091127.1 coordinate 138,616,127, forward strand.
GGTTGGATCACTGGCTGAGAAGAAACTGCTTACCGAAGAATGCACTAGAAGGAATGGTGAACAGGACAAGAGTTCGTAACAGAAGAAGACATCAGATAATAGATGACATTAAGATGTATTAATCATATGAGGAAACAAAGAGGAAGGCAGTAAATACGAATGACTGGAGAAAGCTTAAGGATCGGTGGAGTGGAGAAAAATCCTCTCCGGCACCGGGATTCGAACTCGTGTTTTCAGTTCTACGTGCTGACGCTCTGTCCACTAAGCCACACCGGATTCCAATTCCGATGCCGGATTTAATCCTCTCAGTTTAAGCTCCACCTCTTAGTTTCCCTTTAGTGGCCAACCTTCAAGCACGGAAACATCATATGTACTTCGGTATATCGCAATAATATGGAGAAAGCTGGGTTTGCAGTGAAAGACCTGCCCTTGAGCAGAACACTAAATGAATGAATGAATGAATGCGGCGAATAAGAGGAAAGCACAAAATAGAAAAGATTGGAGAATGCTGGATTTTCAGTGAAAGACTTGCCGTTTGGCAGAGCACTATGTACAGTACGTGTGTATAATAACTACGTTCTTGTTTGACTTCCAAGTTTAAATTTCTGTGGGGATATTTAATGATTCTATTTAGTAGGGGCGACTGTTGTACCTTTAGCATAGAGTACCTTTGAACATTTTTTGTTTTTTATTTTTTGCTGCTACCTAGAGGATTCAAACTGAAGTAGATTGTAGGGAAAGCCGCTAAATAGCTCTGGTCGTAGTTTTGGTTTGATTTATTGCAAAGTGTGAGTTCTGTGAACGAAAGAATCTTTTTTAGTACCAAAAGTAAATATTTCGTTCATTGGTATATGTTATCTAACATAAAACCATATTGTATTTGCTACCATCCATTAAGTACAATGTGTTCCGTATCATCTCGTGAGTAATAACACATTTTAATTTCCATGATTTATTCGAATCTCTAGTTTTGGTAGCCACATTTGTTTAAACGTGCACCCTCTTGTTCCTTTGAACACAGAATAACTTGTACCACGGAACATGTTCCAAGGTACATCATAATATTGGTTTTTGTTTTTATTTTATTTTAAGATCATGCCACGAACTAAATCTGGAATTAAGAGGTCCCCCAATTGATCTGGATGCCTTGAAGAAAGTTGTTAAAGCAGTTATTGCTCCTCCAGGAAATAAAATCTCAATCAGAGCAGCCTTCTCTGGTTTATGATTGCAAATACATTTTAAATATGATAGTCAGTTCTTACAACTATATTCCCACCTATATTACATGTGTTCCAACTTACAAGAGGGCATGTTCTAAGGTAAATGAACCTGTTGTACCTTTGAACATATTACATTTTATTTTTTCCATCCTTAATAGATGTGTAGAACAGTAAAATATATACACGAAGTTGTAAAGGAATCTTCAATAATTATTTAAAGTATTTTTTAATTTAAAAATATCATTTCCCAAAATAAAAAAAATAAAATGTGAAAAGTGTTTAAAGGTACAACAGTCTCCCCTATTTATTTTATATTCCTTGTATAAATTCCTAATATCACAAATAATTTTCATAATATATTAAATGGATACTATGTTGAAAAGTGACAGAAAAGTCTGTAGATTAAGATGATGCACCTGGTTTGTCCAAAAAATAAAAACTAAGATTTGTAATAATCGGTTGCTCATGACGTACAGCATGACCTTCGTAGAAATTTTAACATAAACAACGAAGGTGCCTTTTAAGTCGCGGTTATATTAGTGGAATTTTGTTTTCAGGTGTTTGTGTAAATAAATTTGACAGCGGTGCTCGGGAAAGTGGGAGCAAATACACGAATGACACACCAGGGGCGAGGAGTTAATACATAAGACAATTAGCTCGAGAATTCTGAGGGTGAACCCCTACTCCGTGATACTTAACGTAGGGCCAGTAATCTTATTTGTGGACTCTTAAAGTACTGAAAAGACTTAAAAATTCAAGTAGCCGAAAGGATATTACGATGACGGAGGAAAAGATGAGAAGTTAAGAGTATCGAAAAAAAAAAATAAAAAAAATTGCCTCTTTGAATGTGTCTGGTTTACAGAATAATAGAAAAGAGACCTAGAAATAGATCTGAGAACAGCAAGCATTTATATTGCTATAACATCCAGAAATCAAAAGAGAAGTAGGAAGATGATTTTCTAAAAATCCTTATTTTAAGTCATGACACTATTGTAACAAATTTTTCATGTAACTTCGATAAAATTGAGAATTGATGTATTTGACGGAATTATGCCAATGATATTTGCCTTATAATTTAGACAAACTTAGAAAAAAACTATCAGGCAATCAAATTATTCCAAGTTCCAACCCCGTTATAACGAAACCAGACACGGATTGTTTCCGCTTAAACTAAACTACTCTGGTAACATTGATTGTTAACAACAGATCTGAAAAATTACGTACTTATTTACAGTGGAGTCAACAATTCAAGTTGCTGGTGTTCGAAGTTGCGATTATGAATTATTATTATTATTATTATTATTATTATTATTATTATTATTATTAGGAGCAAACAATAAATGACGCTCGGGAGGAAATAAAACGCAGAATAAATATAAGAAATGCCTAATATTATTTGGTTGAGAAACTTTTGTCTGCTGTAAAAATAAACTGAGAGTTAGAATTTATAAAACAGTTATATTACCGGTTGTTCTGTATGGTTGTGAAACTTGAACTCTCACTTTGAGAGAGGAACAGAGGTTAAGGGACTCTAAGAAAGATGAAGTTGCACGCATTATATTCTTCACCTAACATAATTGGAACATTATATTCAGATGTTTGAAATGGGCAGGTCTTGTAGCACTTATGGGTGCATCTGGAAATGCCTGTAGCATATTAGGAATTTTTAGAAGCATTAATTGTAACAAAGGGAATTAGTTATACATATCCTATCTATATTATCTCCGGATAAAAATTTAGAGCATACCCATATGTATAAAAATAATTGTGTAACTCACTCTAGGCGATTCGAAAATTCAGCATTGGATTTTCTTTTTCCTTCATACCACTTTTTTTCTTTCCTTCGTCCGGCCCTTCTTTCTCATTTTCATTTTCTCTTCTTTTTTTCTTATTTAGATAATGTTATATAATTATACAAGCATATAAAATTCTCTCACCTTCGGTATACGCGTGTATTTATGTACACAATTATTTCCTGTTTCGTTATTGTTTCTAATTCCGTGCCTCTTCATCTTCAATGCCTCCTCTTTTGTCGCTGCTCATACCGCTTTCTAGTTGTAAACATTATCTCCAACACCCTTCTAATCCAAACACTTCATATCTTGTAGATTCGCTTCCTATATGAAGGACCTCATTACAGTCTCCAGGCGCTGCTTGAAGGCCAAGGGATTAACCCGCATTATTGCTGATAACTGGCAACAAAACCCGGCATCATTACGCAACCCATGCCCCGAGAGACTGGAGGTCCTAACACAGCCCGACTCACTCTTAGTGCAATTAAGAAAGAACTGTTACAATGCTGTCTTGTTACACATTGCAATGGGAATATTATTGCTACGGTTTTCGAGCATATCATCCTGAATATAACGATTATGAGTACAAGTATTTTTTTTTTAGAAAGTACATACAGATAACTTTGTATAAATAGCAGGCATTCTATTTCGCTTTAGTTATTTCTTTAGAATATTTTGTATAAATTTTAGACCTACGTTTATGAAGATCCAGTAAGATTAATTTACATTAACAAAATGCGTGATTTAATCAGCTGAAAGAGTTTAATTAATTGGTAGTATTAGTATTTTGTTGACGTCGTACAAAATTTTGTCCATTATTCTTTTGAGAAGATTAGCTCCGTACGTAGATGAAATTATTGTGGATCATCAGTGCGGTTTTAGGCGTAATAGATCGACTATTGATCAGATTTTTTGTATTCGACAGATAATGGAGAAAAAATGGGAGTATAAGGGTACAGTACATCAGTTATTCATAGATTTCAAAAAGCCATATGACTCGGTTAAGAGGGAAGTATTATATGATATTCTTATTGAATTTGGTATTCCCAAGAAACTAGTTCGATTAATTAAAATGTGTCTCAGTAAAACATACAGCAGAGTCCGTATAGGTCAGTTTCTATCTGATGCTTTTCCAATTCACTGCGGGCTAAAGCAGGGAGATGCACTATCACCTTTACTTTTTAACTTCGCTTTAGAATATGCCATTAGGAAAGTTCAGGATAACAGGCTGGATTTGGAATTGAACGGGTTACATCAGCTTCTTGTCTATGGGGATGACGTGAATATGTTAGGAGAAAATCCACAAACATTAGGGAAAACACGGAAATTTTACTTGAAGCAAGTAAAGCGATCGGTTTGGAAGTAAATCCCGAAAAGACAAAGTATATGATTATGTCTCGTGACCAGAATATTGTACGAAATGGAAATATAAAAATTGGAGATTTATCCTTCGAAGGGGTGGAAAAATTCAAATATCTTGGAGCAACAGTAACAAATATAAATGACACTCGGGAGGAAATTAAACGCAGAATAAATATGGGAAATGCGTATTATTATTCGGTTGAGAAGCTTTTATCATCTAGTCTGCTGTCAAAAAATCTGAAAGTTAGAATTTATAAAACAGTTATATTACCGGTTGTTCTGTATGGTTGTGAAACTTGGACTCTCACTCTAAGAGAGGAACATAGGTTAAGGGTGTTTGAGAATAAGGTGCTTAGGAAAATATTTGGGGCTAAGCGGGATGAAGTTACAGGAGAATGGAGAAAGTTACACAACGCAGAACTGCACGCATTGTATTCTTCATCTGACATAATTAGGAACATTAAATCCAGACATTTGAGATGGGCAGGGCATGTAGCACGTATGGGCGAATCCAGAAATGCATATAGAGTGTTAGTTGGGAGACCGGAGGGAAAAAGACCTTTGGGGAGGCCGAGACGTAGATGGGAGGATAATATTAAAATGGATTTGAGGGAAGTGGGATATGATGATAGAGACTGGATTAATCTTGCACAGGATAGGGACCGATGGCGGGCTTGTGTGAGGGCGGCAATGAACCTTCGGGTTCCTTAAAAGCCATTTGTAAGTAAGTAAGTATTACTTTTTTAGTTACATATAGGAAGACTTGGCTAATTTCGTAACACGGCTAATTTCGTGATAATTCGTTTCAAATTTGCCAAGAAATTACACCAGCTATAAATGTAATTTTGATATTATAAATGGTAAAAGATGTACTTTAACATAGATATTGTTCACTGTGCTCTTACAGTAACTTGAGCGAATTTTTTTTACAAAACTACTTCAAGAGTTGTGAGATTTATAGCTCTGTATTTTCGAGTGAAAACATTATCCAATACTCTTTGTTAAAAGAAGAGTTTTGTTGCTGTGTTGTGTATTCTAAATTATTTTCAATGGTAAGAACTGAAATTGTAAATTTTTGACGGTGAAAAATACATACTTATCAATGCGCTGATTACTTAATAGAGTCGTATCTTGGGAGGTTATTTTCTATTCTGAGTGTTTTTCTCATTTCACGAGACCATTTTTATCTTTAAAATTTTGTACAGTATATACCATAACTACCTGACATAATTAGGAACACTAAATCCAGACTTTTGAGATGGGCAGGGCACGTAGCACGTATGGGCGAATCCAGAAATGCATATGGAGTGTTAGTTGGGAGACCGGAGGGAAAAAGACCTTTGGAGAGGTGGAGACGTAGGTGGGAGGATAATATTAAAATGGATTTGAGAGAAGTGGAATATGATGATAGAGACTGGATTAATTTTACACAGGATAGGGACCGATCGCGGGATTTTTTGAGGGCGGCAATGAACCTGCGGGTTTCTTAAAACCCATTTGTAAATAAGTAAGTATATACGATAACACACTGTTGTGAAAGAAATATCGAATGAAAGAAAAGAACAATATTTGTTTGTGTATTCAGAACATCTGTAATATATTGTGCATGTCGTTAATTTTGTAGATGGCAGAAAATCTCATGGTCAAATGTGAAAAGAAATCAAATATAAGTTGTATGAAAAAGGCAATTGATTGTAACTTAAACATAGGAAAACTGCCGCAGAGATATTCGTCTTTTTCTAGGCAAATTTGACGAGGAACAGGAAGGAACAAAAGAGAGTGACATTTCCACTCTTCCAAGTGAGTTAAGAAGGATAGACAACGAAACAGCATCATCTTCAGGAGCCAAATAAAGAAGATCTGTGCTTAAAGATAAGCGTAATGATTTGTTGCTATCTTGCTCCGGACATTTGAGGACAACAAACATGACGAAAGATGGATTTATGTGTCAATTATGAACAATGGTTTCACGAAACATGTCACGGTCTTTCAAAATACCGAAGGAACTTAAGTTGTTTGGGTTGTAGGTATGAATCTGACTCAGGAATTTAAAAAATGCCTAAATATTTTGAATTTAAGGACTATCACAAAAAAACTCCTTGTACTATCACGAAATTACACCTATCCTTTTAGAGTGCTATTTTTTTTATTTGTATTGCCTGTTCTTAACTATTGTATAAATTTATATGAGGTAAAAATGGTGATATGTAACTTCGTGAACTCTAATAAAACGTACGGACATTAAAACACTCATTTTTTAATTTGCACCAAAACCTTAGTATATGAAATTAGCCGAGTCTGCCCTACATTTAGTTTCAAACACCAGAGCCCTGCATATTCTTAGTCCCTATCCTTACAAGTTTTCTAACTAATGACATTTCAATATCTGTTAAATACAGCATTTAATTCTGTTCCATATTTACTGAACAACCCGATTCTCTTAATTTTTGGTTGTTTTTTTTATATTGAGATAACTTGTCCATTTTCGGTTGGGGATATGCATTACAGTCGTTGTTATGTGTTTATTAAAATATTACTGATAAATATTTTAGGCTTTCACGGTGAACGTGATCAAGAAATAGATTTTTGGGAGTTCTGGCTGAGTTCTCTGTTGTAGCCAGACATAACAAACGTAAAAGATGAGGCGTCTCTCCTGGTCTTACCTATTTTTTCGTTGATGGAACTTGTAGGTCTATTTACATTCGAAACGTTGGAAATATTAAGTTCAAGGACACGATGGAATACGCAGAAATCAATTTGTTTTAATATTACTGTGTACTGAATATATTTCAACATAATACTAAGTTTTCCTTGAGGGATTAGTTTCGGAAGGTGTTCTTCTAGTCCAGTCAGTTCCAACTCAATGCTCTGTGACGTCATAGCGAGCTACTCTCGTTCTCCGTAGCAATCCAGGTAGACTCTCGGAGCAGACCGCAACGACAGACCCTATCGTAGCAGTGTTGTATGGTAAAACAGTTTAACTTAGCGTTTGCAGTACCTAATAATAATATATTGTCTTAGGAACGAGATAGGTACACGCTACTATACTTAAATAATTTTGGTATCTTTCTGATATAATGTGGACTTGTTATTAGAGTAAACTATACTCCTGGGCGGCTTGGCCTTTTATTAAAAACCCTTTGTGTCAACCCAAGCTAAATGCAATTATTTAGTAGGTACGCTTATTTTACTTACGTAGAAAGTCACTTGATATAATTAGCCTAGATATCAGAACTACATGTCTTTAAATAATTTTATATCTTATTTTCTAGGTTGAAGATATAAAAAGGTAAAGGTAAAGGTATCCCCGTAACAGACCATGAAGGCACTTGGGGGGGCATGGAGATAGAGCCCCATGCTTTTCATGACCTCGGCACTAGAATGAGGTGGTGTGGTCGGCACCACGCTCTGGCCGCCTTATACCCCCGGGAAAGACCCGGTACTCAATTTTATAGGAGGCTGAGTGAACCTCGGGGCCTTTCTGAAAGTTTGGCAACGAGAAAAAAATCCTGTCGCCACCTGGGATCGAACCCCGGATCTTCCAGTCCGTAGCCAGCTGCTCTACCAACTAAGCTACCCAGAGGTTGCATTTTCATTTACATATATAGGTTGAAGATATATGTAAATGAAAATGCAAGTAATTGCACCAACCCTGAAATTTCTGCAGAGTGTTCCAAAATAACTCCTTCTGTTGGAAGTGAAGTTGATTTATCAGCTCACAATCCTAGGAAAGAAAGACTGAGGAAATTAAAATGACTTAAAAACGGCGTGTACAAAGTAGGAGAAAACAGTCGTGATTTTCAGCTTGCGGTGGAAATAGCGACCAATTAAAAATGTATATGATATGTTTTTAATTACCGTAAAGATTTAGGATACATTGTGAAAATTCAAATGAATTAATGGGATCGTAGCAAGACAGGAATGTGATATCAAAAGGAACTGAAAATTGTGGCTCTAACGATGTTTTTAAATCCTAATGTTTATAAGTTTATGCAGTACCACAATAATTGTCTGCAACGTGCTTAAGACAAATGACAGAAAAATGGCAGTACTCTCCTGCCTCAAATTAATTTATATTTTCTGGTGTAAATTTGAAACTGAGTAATTTAAGTGAGATAGAGAAATATTGTCATAATTTCAGATGAAATGTCATTTTTTACTTCATATTGAATAATGAATTAGTAGGGTTAGGTAATACAGGTACCGTACAATGAAAAGTGTACCTAATCTATGTTTTGCATGAACTGGTAGGTCTACAATGTAGATTCTACATAATTGTAGTTGGTTCATAAATGAATGGGAATTTAAAAAATGAAACAAAAGACATTGTCCGTTTAAGTATGGTATTCTTTGCATACCGTATATAATCTACACTAATAATAAATCTGTAGTCAAAATTTTTATGGTAATTTTCGATTTTTCAAAATTAATTGGTGTTAACATGTATAATTAACCATCCTGAAACCGAAAGTCGCTTTTTTGAAATTTTTGTTTGTATGTCTGTCTGTCTGGATGTTTGTTACCTTTTCACGCGATAATGGCTTAACGGATTTCGATGAAAATTGGAATATAAATTAAGTTCGTTGTAATTTAGATTTTAGGCTATATGGCATTCAAAATACGTTATTTAAAAAGGGGGTTATAAGGGGGCCTGAATTAAATCGAAATATCTCGCTTATTATTGCTATTTGTGAAAACGTTCCATAACAAAATTTTCTTTAAAAATAATTTCCGATAAGTTTCATTCTATGCAAAATTTTGATAGGACTGATATTTAAGGATATACGAGACTTTTAAAATAACAATACAATACATTTTCACCGCCGCCTCAGATTATAGCGTTGTTGTTCTTACAGTAACTCCTATGTGCAAAATATAAAATTTTTGAGTAGGAAGAAAAAACAGATTTATTCATTCCATGTCAATGGTACATAGGAGATAGTGAATTCTTACATTTTCGAAAGAAAGGAATATAATTACATATCACTATATATGCTGTATCACTATTTAATTTATTTGAAGGGTTCAGAACCATAGCGGGCCGAGAGCCATTTACTGAAGACGTAGAAAACAAGCGTTAAAATTAAGTTATTACCATAATTCAGTGGAAACATATATCAAGTATTATAAAGCATACACATTAAAACTAAAAGATAAGTCAATCTTCATGAAACTATGGTTGCATGTAATAACAATTAAGAAACATGTTAGAGGAATTGTCATTGCACCAATGAGTGGCCTCTGGATCAAGATGATAGCATTAAAATTTTTAAATACAATTTACATTAAGTAACATATTAAACGATTTATCCTTCTAATGTTCCCTGGATCAAATGCCGCATTTTAATTATGTAATTACTTTATATTTATTTCTAACTGGTGCAGCGGAGCGCACGGGTACGTCTAGTATATAAATATAATTAGTATCGTTAATACGCTATTATTATTATTACTACTACTACTACTACTACTACTACTACTACTACTACTACTACTACTACTACTACTACTACCACCACCACCACCACCACCACCACCACCACCACCACCACCACCACCACTAGGCCTACTACTATATTTTTTCTATTATGTATAATAAATCTAATTCTGTACCTAATACATTTTCATTTTTGTATTTGTTTGTATTACTAGTGTGTATAGCAGGCCTGGTTTCAACACGGCTGCCAGCACGGCTTCATAATAATCGAAGGAACCTATATCTGCTTTCATTTCTGTATATTACTTATTCTCTACATTACATTATTAGACCTATACATTCAACCAGAGCTAATAGCTCTGACAATCAACGATCCGCCACAGCTCCAAGCTCTGCTCTATTTCTCTGGGTCTCTTCTCCGCGAGGAGAAGCGTGCTCCGACGTCACAACTCCACCAGTTGGAATTGACTGTCCTAGTCTGATCCACTCTTTCTTATGTCCAGGCTTCGAGGCTTCGGACCCAGTAGAGCAGTTCAGTGGGAAATGCTCATAACGGCGTACTGAGTATAGTGGTAAACCGTGCAGTGGGTGGGGGTACTGTAGAATGAATGCCAACAAATACGCAAAGGAAAACGATCTGGATTTGAAGGTTCTGATGAATAATTTGGTTTTCATACAAATCTATTTTCAAACTGTGTCTGAAACTATTACACGGTTAGAAAAGTCAGAGCAAGAGATGCCGGAAGCCCTCAAATTAATCGAGGAAATGACACAGAGCATTGAGACACCAAGTACACCGGTTACTGAACATGTAAAACAGAAGTGGAAAGCAATTTTATGTAAAAATAACGGATATGGAACTTTGTGTAATATAAACAGCAAATTAGTGGACATAATCACCCGAGAATAAAGGACTGTCTCTTAGAGACTGCAATGATGTTACGTTTTGACGTTTTGCTCCTATCACGTCATGCGACGTAGAGCGCAGCTTTTCACAGTACAAACTGTGTTTGGCAGATAAGCGAAAAATATTTACATTTGAGACACTGAAAATGTATCTTGTAGTACATTGCAATTCGTGCTGTAACTGCACTTCCTAAAGACGACAAATAGAGGATAAATGAAGAAATTAAAATTACTACATGTTTATTTCCACCATTAACACTGTGTATAATTAAACAAAAATGCTTATAAAAGACAGGAGAATAAATAATTATCACATTCTTGTGACATTGTTATTGTGTAATGTATATTTACTTTCAGAATGTACATATGTGTGTGTTCCCCCATACTACCGTACTCTATTCTAAATAGCAACATTGTTACCTCAACACATCTCTACCTTTCACTACCTGCAGCGAGTCAACAACCTATAGTACAAGCACAGTAATGTTATTGTATCGGATCCCAAGTCTCGAAGCCTGCTTAGGTCAGTAGTACAGATACTCTAAGAAATAAGGACACAAAACTAAGATAAAATAACCACTATTATTGGACATATTAAAGATTCGAAAAAGGTGAAATACGATCATATTGTCGGGCTTTGAACACAGTATCTTATACACATATTATAAACATGTAATTTCTTCGAGGGTCTTAGACCTATTATTATTATTATTATTATTATTATTATTATTATTATTATTATTCATTATTAGTATCATTATTGTTATTATTACTATTATTATCATTATTATTATTACTATTATTATTAATTAATTGAAATATTAGAGACAAAATTAAATAAAATCTGCTTGGATGAAATTTATGCGAAGAACAGGCGGATACAAATTGATTCGACATCAAACGAAACGACGAAATTTTCCATGAAATTAAGCAACCACACATTCTTGGAAATATAGCAAAATACAGTAAGAATTCTTGTGTGAACATCTAAACCAGCGGTGACGAAAGCGGGTGTCGTGATTACATTGTTTAATCACAGACATTCATACTGGTAAGGGGAGTTTCCTGTACGTTGTTCTCTGTCTCGTTCACGTACTGAAGATAAGCAGTGTGGGTACTATGTCGCTCTACAAACCCTCTGTCTCTAGCAGGAACAGAAGGTTTCGTACAGAATGGGAAGAGGAATTTATTGGCTGTTATGTCGGAGAAAATGTAACATGTTGTTTTGCTCAACGGTTCAATTAGTAGTAGTATATAGAAGCGACATTACAAGGCATTACGCTGAATACACAGGCATAACGGGTATTATTATTATTATTATTATTATTATTATTATTATTATTATTATTATTATCATTATTATTATTACTATTATTATTTATGAGCAAGTGTTACCATAATTCTTATTTACGTGCCTGAATATATAGGCCTACATCTTTCCTTGAAGATAAAATAATTACTAGACTACCCTATATCTCCATTTTACTTTTTTTAATATTTTGATGACTATTACCAGTTATTTACTAGTTATTGATTTAATAATAATAATAATAATAATAATAATAATAATCATCATAATAATAATAATCATAATAATAATGGTAATATTAATAATAATGGTAATACTAATCACAATACTGATAGCATTACCAGTAGTAGTAGTAGTAGTAGTAGTAGTAGTAGTAGTAGTGGTAGTGGTAGTGGTAGTGGTAGTGGTAGTGGTAGTGGTAGTGGTAGTGGTAGTGGTAGTGGTAGTGGTAGTGGTAGTGGTAGTGGTAGTGGTAGTGGTAGTGGTAGTGGTAGTGGTAGTGGTAGTGGTAGTGGTAGTGGTAGTGGTAGTGGTAGTGGTAGTGGTAGTGGTAGTGGTAGTGGTAGTGGTAGTGGTAGTGGTAGTGGTAGTGGTAGTGGTAGTGGTAGTGGTAGTGGTAGTGGTAGTGGTAGTGGTAGTGGTAGTGGTAGTGGTAGTGGTAGTGGTAGTGGTAGTGGTAGTGGTAGTGGTAGTGGTAGTGGTAGTGGTAGTGGTAGTGGTAGTGGTAGTGGTAGTGGTAGTGGTAGTGGTAGTGGTAGTGGTAGTGGTAGTGGTAGTGGTAGTGGTAGTGGTAGTGGTAGTGGTAGTGGTAGTGGTAGTGGTAGTGGTAGTGGTAGTGGTAGTGGTAGTGGTAGTGGTAGTGGTAGTGGTAGTGGTAGTGGTAGTGGTAGTGGTAGTGGTAGTGGTAGTGGTAGTGGTAGTGGTAGTGGTAGTGGTAGTGGTAGTGGTAGTGGTAGTATAGAGCAACTGATTGAATATTACGTGCTAGCGTAGTAATGAAACGAGCTATTAAACTCCAAGAACTGAAATCAGCCTTCAATCATCGTCATGAAGAGAAAGATGACAAATAAATGTAAGGAAGCCAGCTATCTAGTGGCGAACGAAATAGCTCGTTCTCTTAAGCCTTCCAACGAAGGAGAGTTTTATAAAAGCGTAAAGATCAAGGTGGCTGAAATAATTTGTCCAATGAAAGTTGTTAATTAATTTTTAAATAATGCGCATTTCTCGAAATATCCAGAAGAGAATTCAGGAAATTTCTGATTGTGTTCACGAAGCGGGGGGGGGGACCAAGAAAATGAGAGTAGTGACATTACTGATACAGCAAAGCTTGCGATTTTTATTAGCAGATTGATGAAAAACTCAATGTCAGTGCACTAACCACCACTGGTTGTAGTTTTCATGCCAAGTACCTCTCCGCCATCTCTTTACTTCATAGACTGTCTCTCGCGTGTAATCACTGCCGTTCGAGTTTTGGTCACCGCTGCTCTAAACCAAATGTCCAGAACAAGATTCTCAGAATGAAATATTATTCAAACGAAATAAGAGAGCAGTACAGATCAATGAAGAACCTCACGAATTCTAATGCCGAACTGGTAATCTCAGTGAAAATTATTGTTTTATTAAGGACATAATTGGCCACTGAGAATTTGAAATATTTGTTAAGTACCTTGAGTTACGTATTTGCCATGATACATTGTTCATACACAACAGCGTAAACTGTCATGTGGAAAACTGTTGAAGTTAATAGTGGTAGTGAGAAGAGTAGAAAGAGAATCCGTGTACTTCATCCCCAGCTGACGACCTGGAGGGCAAAGATTTTTTTAAACTTTTAATGATATTTGTTGAAAAGTGGACAAAAGAAGAGCGCGTTGCGTAATACCCCAATGAAAGGAAGAACGTAGAAGTAAAGTAGTCTCGAAACAGAACCAAGGTAATGAGCGGCACTAATGGAGGTTACAGAATGAATAAATATGTTTGAAAGTTCTCAACGAATATCTTCTGAATCGATATTATGAACTCCACGTTGAAATATCCGATACATGCCCTTTAAATGGGCTGTAGTTTTAATGAAAGGAAAAACTTAAAGAAAATTTCTCTCCTTTCTACTCGTATCTTTCTCCTCTAACTGTCCATATATATATATATATTTTTTTTTTGTTCTCTACATACAGTATTTTTCATTCTTATTATTCTCTACAATTCATTTTGTAGTCTTTTCTTCCGACTATGCTTACTGTCATTTGACTGCTCCTTTCCTTTCGTTTAATTACTTTTTCTTCTCGCTTAATCTTATTCTTTACCTTACTTACTTCTTCTCTTTTCCCTCTTCGTTTTACCACTCCTTCCACATTTTCTCCTCTTTACCCTTTTCCTTATATTCTCCCGCTTTTATACTCATTTCAATTTTATTCTTATTTACATTTCTCTTCTCTTCCTCCTTTTTCTCTTCCTTCTGCTCATTAAATCCTTCCTACTCTTTATTTTTCCTGGTTTAATTATTACTCTTTCCCATTTTCTTCTCCTTTCCTTTCAACCTTCACCTCGTTTTCTATTATCTTCTACACTGCTACGTCTTTCTTCTCTTACCTATTCTAATTTTTCTTTTATCCTACTTCCCATTTTCTTCCCCTCCTATTTTATTTTTATTATTCTTTTCGTCCTCTTCTCCTCCTCTATTTCCTTCACCTCCTCCTCCTCTTCTTTCTCCTCCTTCTCCACCTCCACCTTCTCTTCTTTCTCATATTTATTCTCTTACTTCACCTCCTTTTCCTTTTCCACCTCCTTCTCCTCCTCATCTTCTTCTTCTCATCTCTCTCGTCCTTCTCCTTCTTCACCTTCACTTTATCTTCTTTCTCCTCCTTGACCTCCTTCTCATACTCCTCCTCCTTCCTCTTCCTCTCCTCCTGCTCCACTTCCCCTCTTTATTTTCCTCTTTCTCTATCTCCACCTTCTCTTCTTTCTCTTTATTCTCCTACTTTACCTCATTCTTCTACTCTTTGTCTTTCTCCTCCTCCTCTACCTTCTCATACTCCTCCTCCTTTCTTCTCCTCTACTATTTCTCCTACTCCTTTTTTCTCTTTCTCCTCCCCACCTCAATCTTCTCCCGCTCCTACTTCTCCTACTCCTTCACCTCCTCCTCATATTTCTCCTCCTCCTTTCTTCTCCTCTTCCTCCACTTCTTTCTTCTCCTCTTTTCTTCCACTCCTCCATCTCCATCTCCACCTTCTTTTCTTTCTCTTTATTCTCCTACTTCACATCATTCTTCTCCTCCTCGTCTTTCTCCTCCTTCTCCACCTCCTCATCCTCCTCCTCCTTCTCATTCTCCTCCCCCTTTCTTCTCCTCCTCCTTCTCCTCCCTCTCCTCCTCATTTCTTCTCTTACTCCTCCTCCACCTCCTCCTCCTCCTCCGCCTCCCTGTCTTTTCTTCCCCTTTTCCTCCTTCTTTGTCCTCCTCCACCTCCTCCTTCCTTCCCCTTCTCCTCCGTCTCCCCCTCTTTCCTTCTCCTCTTCCTCCTATCTTCTCCTCCTCCACCTCCTTGTCCTTATCCTCCTCTTTTCTTATCCTTCTCCTCTTGCACCAACTTTTTCTCTTCTTTTTCCTCTTCTTTTTCTCCTCTCCCTTATCCTTTTTCTTCTTCTCCTTGTCTTTTTCATCTTCTTTCTTCTCCCTCTATTCCTCTTTATCCTCTTCCTTGTCATTTTTCTCCTCCTGCTTCTCCTTCTCCTAATTTCTTTACCTTTGTTATTCTCATTTTCATTTTTTCTCTTCTCTCCCAGTATTTTGATTCCCTTTCCACATTTACTTCCTTTCACTTTTTATTGGGATTGTTTCTATTTTTTATCATTATCCGTCTTTTCCTTTCTTCTTGTCCTTTGCCTTCACTTTATGTTCACCTTTTTCTTCTCCTGTTTTCCTCTCTTCCTCCTTCGTCCTTTTTTCTCTTCCTTACTTCCTTTCACTTTATCCTGCTGCTTTTAATTTCCCTATTTTCTAATTCTACTTTCTTTATTTCCTTTATTCTTTCCGTTTATTTTGTCCATCTTTAAAGGTTTCTTCATCTTGTTCGTAGTGTTCCCTTTATCTTCTCTTTTTCCATATCCTCATCTTTTCCTTCACTCTTTTTCTTTTTGTTCTTTCTTCTCCTTTCAAATTGTTATATTTCTTTTTCTTCCTTTTCATCTCCTTCTAGTTTTCGTTTTTTTTCTTCTTCATATTTCCGGTTGTCTTCTCCTTCTTTTGTTCTATTTGACTTTCTTGCGATGAGCTTGGATAAAACCATGCACATATCGTTGGATCGAATGTATTAAGGAGTAGGAGGTGACCCGGATGGAAAACTGTAGGGTTGTCTTGCGATAATAAAATAAATATGACAAACATTCATTTGAAAGCCTTTTAACACATCGGCTTGAAAATTATGAACATGAAAACACACACAAACACAAGCGTCCCCAACAGACACAGATACACACACACCATTCCATTCCACCTTCCCTGCCAAGAGACGGATAATAACCCAACATAGTAAAAGAAAACCCTAAAATAACCCCTCTCTCTAGCGAGGGACGGTGAAAGGAAAGAAGGAAAAAACTGAGTGGTAATACAAATATGTACTTCCTACAAACAAAATCAGATCACACTGCCAACCCTTTAGTTAATAACAAACACACTCTGAATGGATCACAACCCCAAAGATGGTCGATATTATAGGTCTAGACCAAATTAAAACTGTCCCATCTTGACACTTACACACGTGTCTCTGAAGGAAATCTCAATGTAGCGTTGGGTGCAATAAACGAGAACACCTTAAAACCCAGTCACTGCACTTGCACAGAAGTGCACTGCAAGAAAATATTTCTGGCCAATATACATGGGTAGTTTTTCTTTAATATACCACGTAGAAAGTCCAACAGAGTCACTTGGCCCGTCGTACAAGTACTCGTACAACCAGTACTAGTGTGGCAAGTGTAGAATGGAAATTTCAATCCAGAACAGAGTCTCGGAGAAAAGTTACTAATTCTGTCTAATTGCGCCCCCCCCTCTAGTAGGGTTAGTTCCCCTTAGAGCAACGTAATGAGAGCTTGTATACAAAAACATATATGCTACCTGTAACTACTGTGTAAACTTTCATAAACATATGTTAGACAGGAGAAAAGTTACAAATTTTGTCTAATTGCTCCCTCTATAAGGGGTAGTTCCCCTTATACCAACGTAATCAGAGCTTGTATATAGAACATATATGCTACCTGTAACTACTGTGTAAACTTTCATAAACATATGTTAGACAGGAGAAAAGTTACCAATTTTGTCTAATTGCTCCCTCTATAAGGAGTAGTTCCCCTTATACCAACGTAATCAGAGCTTGTATATAGAACATATATGCTACCTGTAACTACTGTGTAAAATTTAATAAAAGACTGTTACATAGGAGGAAAGTTACTAATTTTGTCTAATTGCGCTCATATAAGGGGTAGTTCCCCTTATACTAATGAAATCAGAGTTCGTATACAAAACATTAATGCTACCTGTAACTACTGTATAAAATTTCATAAAAATATGTTAGGTAGCTGAAAAGTTATTAGTTTGTGCATTCTGGACTACTGTGCGCCGCAGCCAAAGAAAAATGATAGCGTAAAGCCTCGAACGCCCGGCAGCATAGAGAGGACAACTGAACTCTATTGAGAAACAGAAAGATAACATAAATAAACAAAATTAAATTAATAAAATTTAAGAAAAAGAAAGAATAATATTTAAATGGAGCAGAAGGACGGAGGAAAAGCAAGGAAGGAAAACTTGGCAGGCGAAACAAACGCCACATCCTTCTTTCTCTTTTCCTTCCACTTTTTTATTTCCTTTTACTTTGACTTTTCCGTTTTTCTCATCCTTTGTTCTTCTCATGTTCTTTATCATTTTTCTTCTCCCTTCTCTTTTTTCTTCCTCTGACACATTTTGTTATCCTATTTTTCTTCTCCCCATTTCATTTTTCACCTTCTCGCTTCCTTTTCTACTTCTTTTATTCCTGATCCTTTCCTTCTCAGTCCTACTTATTGTGCAGCGTCTTTCTCGCTTTATACTTCTTGTTCTTTTCTCCTTTAGTCATACTTTTCCGTCATTCTCCTTCTTTCCCACTCTTTGTTATCCTTCGAATTGTCATTCCCATTCCTCTTTATTCATTCTTCATCTCATAACTGTACATGAGCGTCAGTTTTTATTAATAACGGTGACTTTCCATTGCTCAATATGTGACCACCTCGCAGCAGTGTGAACAGCGCTTCGGTTTCCCACGCCTCGTGCCTACAGCAGCACAGAGCGTGGGACGGGAATACTGTGATGCGAAATTGGAAGAATACCGTTTATGTGCACAGTGCGAAACAAATTCCACACCGATCGTGATCGACTCCGCTTCCATCCCAGCGTATTTAAATTCATCTTTTTTATTTATTTTTTCAGTGTGGCACAATATTTCTCCTTTGACTGAATATAATCGAAAACAGGGAGTTGATTCCAGGTCTCCAAGCATCGCTGTTTGGTTCGGGTAAATCTGAATATAGTAACCGTAACCCACAATTCCATTTTTTTTTATCAGAGCACTGAAAGTCTAAGATTTATATTACACGTGGTATCCTATGGAAGAAATTGAACTTTAATGACACAAATGTCGTCTCATATAATCTTTATTGTAGAGATATGTTTGTTTTGTGTTTTATAGCCTTAGCGTTTTTAAATATAGTTCATGTTCAAGCCAGGATTTTCTTTGGGAAAGATTCGCTGTTTGTTACCTCTGTTGAAGTCAGCAGAGTGTAACTGAGGAGAGTACGAAGAATTCTGTGATGTAGCTATGCCCTGTAGGTACATACCAACTTCAGTTATATGGTACCATAGTTTTTAACCGTAGATTGCCTGTGACACTTCAAATGTGAATGATTAAATTGAATAGAAAAGTCAATAAATGCCTGATATGACCACCACCACCACCACCACTATCACCATCACCATCTCCACCACCGTCGAGTATACATACTATCGTGATTCCATGACAAAACTATTTTACAAAGTTTTTTTTTTTTTTTTTTAGCATTTGTAAGTCAATTGGGCGTGTATATGTTAGGAGAAAATCCACAAACGATTAGGGAAAATACGGAAATTTTACTTGAAGCACGTAAAGAGATAGGCTTTGAAGTAAATCCGAAAAGATAAAGTATAAGATTATGTCTCGTGACCAGAATATTGTACGAAATGCAAATATAAAAATATGAAATTTATCCTTTGAAGAGGTGGAAAAATTCAAATACCTGGTAGCAACAGTAACAAATATAAATGATACTCGGGAGGAAATTAAGCACAGAATAAATATGAGAAATGCCTCTTATTATTCGGTTGAGAAGCTTTCATCATCCAGTCTGCTGTCAAAAAATCTGAAAGTTAGAATTTATAAAACAGTTATATTACCGGTTGTTCTTTATGGTTGTGAAACTTGGACTCTCATTTTGAGAGAGGAACATACGTTAAGGGTGTTTGAGAATAAGTTGCTTAGGAAAATATTGGGGCTAAGAGGGATGAAGTTACAGGAGAATGGAGAAAGTTACACAACACAGAACTGCACGAATTGTATTCTTCACCTGACATAATTAGGAACATTACATCCAGACGTTTGAGATGGGCAGGCATGTAGAACGTATGGGCGAATCCAGAAATGCATATAGGGTATTAGTTGGGAGGCCGGAGGGAAAAAAGACCTTTGAGGAGGCCGAAACGTAGATGGGAAGATAATATTAAAATGGATTTGAGGGAGGTGGGATATGATGGTAGAGACTGGATTAATCTTGCTCAGGATAGAGACCTATGGCGGGCTTATGTGAGGGCGGCAATGAACCTCCGGATTCCTTAAAAGCCAGTAAGTAAGTAAGGTAAATTGAGACTTCTTGTGATTGAGTAGCACCGTGCAGTGGCTTGAAATTAGAGGTTTTTAAAATTAAATATACACAAAAACCGTCAACACTATTGAAATACGTCAGAGGGATAAATTATTCTTTATTAGACTTCCTATCGATATGGACATAAATCACGACCCTACTCGAAATAGTTACCGAATAAGAGGGTGTTACACATTTGGGAAAAACATTTTTTCTTCTGATAAACTATGAAATTTACACCAATATGATGTTATAGTTTTTTGTTATATACAACATGAACTATTCGCTCTGGAAATCTGCAAGGATATTTCACTTCCACCCTGCAGATAATGATATACCGGCAGACTATACAGGGTGTTTAAAAAAACGGGGCATAATTTCAGGTATGTATTTCCCACATGTAGACAATCAAAATAGTTCATTACAATATGTGTCCGGAAATGCTTTATTTCCGAGTTATGGCCTTCACAACATTGAAATTCACCGGAACGTTTTTCTTTCCGCAAGTCGTTGCCGTCAAAGGAGACATTAAGATGGCACTCTGACAGTTCATTCCGAGGCGATGGTTACATTCAGTGTTGTGTAGGTACTTGGATCGAAGGTTTCCTGATCGATGGATAGGTAGAGGTAGCCCAATTGCTTGGCCTCCACGCTCACCTGATCTGAACCCTCTCGATTTCTACTTGTGGGGCCATTTAAAATCATTGGTTTATTCGTCTCCGGTGCCTGATTTGGAATCCCTTCGGAATCGAATTGTGGCATGTTCTGAGGACATACGCAATGCTCCTGGAGTTTGAGATCGTGTTCGCAGGTCAATGAGACATCGATGTGAGGTCTGTATTCAAGCAGGAGGTGGACATTTTGAACATCTTCTGTAATGACAACGACCTGCGGAAAGAAAAACGTTCCGGTGAATTTCAATGTTGTGAAGGCCATAACTCAGAAATAAAGTATTTCCGGACACATGTTGTAATGAACTATTTTGATTATCTACATGTGGGAAATACATACCTGAAATTATGCCCCGTATTTTTTAAACACTGTGTATTTAAATTAGTTCTCTAAGTTTATATTTTAATTTTTTAGTTTATGGAATATGGAAGACAAAGTGTAATGCGTAAACTCCACCAGACAAAATAAATAATTGAATGAATGCATGAATGATTGAATGAATGAATGAATGAATGAATGAATGAAAATCAATGAATGAATGTATATAATATGTATAAATAAATAAATAAATAAATAACTGAATAAACATTAAATCCAGACGTTTGAAATGGGTAGGGCATGTAGCACGTATGGGCAAATTGAGACATGCATATAGAGTGTTAGTTGGGAGGCCAGAGGGATAAAGACGTTTGGGGAGGCCGAGACGTAGGTGGGAAGATAATATTAAAATGGATTTGAGGGAGGTGGGATATGATAATAGAGACTGGATTTATCTT
This sequence comes from Periplaneta americana, assembly GCF_040183065.1. NCBI lineage: Eukaryota > Metazoa > Arthropoda > Insecta > Blattodea > Blattidae > Periplaneta > Periplaneta americana. Next base: position 138,637,513 of record NC_091127.1, read on the forward strand.
GCTCAGGATAGAGATCAATGGCGGGTTATGTGAGGGCGGCAGTGATCCTCCGGGTTCCTTAAAACCCAATAAGTAAGTAAGTATGTGAAACTGAATAAATACATAATTAAATGAAATAAGATCTCCATCTATGTGTAGGGGACACTCGGGTAATTCCGCAATAGTGCATATATGATTTTACTGCGGCTTTACAATAGCGTGAACGTAAGTTTTGAGAGGCTGTCAACAGGAGGCATGTCCTCTGCAGTGCTATAGAAAAACATCAAGGATATTGGCCGACACCTCTGTCGGCAATACAATGAAACATCAAATGTTGGCTGTTTTTTGTGTTTTGCTACACAGCTGTGAAGAAAGTGAGCATTGTTACATGTAAATTATTCCTTTTACATTTCTTCCATAATGTATTTAATAATTATTTACGATTGGAAATTAGCCAAGTTATATTGTGAATTTATGCGCACTGTTTCGGAATTACCCGAGTTTTTTTTTAACTGTAACGTATATACAACTAAATATATTTGCATTTTAATAGGTCTCTTTATCTCATTTGGTAATTAAAGTTTTCGCCCATGTCTACATACCTTGATAATATTTGTCACTAAACATTTTGATAAACTTATGATAGATTTACTTCTTAATATTTTGGAATTAACCGAGTCTCCCCTATAAATTTAATACAGTATATAAAAACTCGAACAATATTCAGTACTGTGAGATGAGAAACTCGGGAACTTTTCCAGCTTTTTTTGTTCGTATTTAGGCCTACTCAGATTGTACTGTGTTGTGAGTCTGTGTTAAGATCGGACATTGTCTCGCTTGAATGTATAAATTGTCTCAAACAAAGCAAACTGCCCCTTTTCGTAAGTGAAGAATGTGGAACGATAAAGCCAATGAGCCTGCAAATTGTCCACATCTGCTTACTTCAGCTTAAGACGTCGGCCATTTGTAACTCAACCGGGTTCCTCACTCTAAACGAGGCAATATTCTTGTTTTTCTTGTTGCGTGCTTCTATTATCTCATCAACTTAAAATACCAGTGGAAGAGTTTTAAATACGTATCTGCACAACGTGAAAATTTAACGTAAATTTAGTCCTGTTTACCTACGACTTCTTAAAAAGGAACCGAAATTGAGAACGGAGAAAATATTTGTTGAGTTCTTAGTAGCTAAACAAATTACAGAGGGGAAGTTTGAACTCCTGTGATGAAGTGCCTTCTGCAATTGTATTAATATTTTCACTGTCTCTAAGAGTAATAATAATAATAATAATAATAATAATAATAATAATAATAATAATAATAATAATGTGGTGTAAGGATCAGCATCAACGAAGAGGGGCCGGATTCGATTCCCGGTCGGGTTGAATTTCCTGAATATCATCGGCCTCATTCATCACCGAAATCATATTCATAATAAATCAGTAATACATATACAGTCGCCATTTAGTTCTCAACAATAGAATCAGCCTCAACAATAGTAGCCCTTCACTGGCCTTCGGATTTCACCTAAACAATTAACTCGCGATATGACCAAAGATGTTAAAGCGAGTATAAATAACAGCGAGGAAAAAAAGTAATAATAATTATTATTAATATTATTATTATTATTATTATTATTATTATTATTATTATTATTATTATTATTATTATTATTTAGTATTAGAATTCAGAAATATTTATTTATAAGTTTTCGTCGATTTTTAATGTTCTAGACAAGACAATGTGTCATTCTTAAATCATGGCAATACCAGAGTCTTTCAAACTTGTCGATAATTTGACACAACACTACATATGTAGAGAACGGTTCTGCTACTGAAATAGGAAAGCAGAAAATGAAGAGTGTTTTATACAGGGACATCATTTTACTTTTACTTCAATTTTTATTGTACCTGAGTTTTAGAATGTACTTCACTCCCACACCTTCTACTAATGAAGTTCAACCGTCCTCCACACAGATTCAAGACCGTATATACAGTCATAGTAGCCTTACGGTCATAGTAAACAGTACGTTCCAAAAATATGTTCGCGTTTTCCAGTGACGAAAAAGCTTTCAATATTGAATCATTTTCGCACGGGTACTGTCGTTCATTTGCCTACGTCGTATCCCGGTTTCCCCCACCAGCTTTTATTCGTCGCCAGCTAGTGGCTGGGCTGTCTTAGCTCTTTTCTGAGAACATTAATTTCTGTTAGGAATTGGACGTCTACGTAATATTATACAACTGTTTATAATAACTTCAATAAATGGGCCTCGTTAAGTAATTAACTGTCACGTGATTTCCTCCCTTTCTACGGCCCTGCGACATAACCACTTGGACGGACAATAGATAGCATGTCTGACTAATTTTATCTTTTCGGATCTGACTAATTTTATCTTTTCGGATCGGGCAGAAGTGAAGATTGAATTTACAGTACATAAGGTACTCTTTTATAGAGTAGGTACAGTATTATTTGAACATGAGTTACTAGTACGAAGGACGAAACTGGTAATTGGGGTTAGGTACAATAGTCTATAGTACGATAATATGCAAATTAGAAATGAAGCCTGTATCGAAATGAACGGCCACCATTTTAAAAAATGTGTTTAAATATCCATATTATGATTATTTTTAAATTGAACTTCTTTCTCTATATTGTACGCTAATGTGCTGTACACAGTATAATATAAACTGCATAATGAATACGTCCTCATGGACAGCTCAGTTCGTGAGTAAAAACACTCATTGTTAATACTGTACTGTATTTTGATTAAACAAAAATCTAATGAAAATGATCAAACTCAAAAGCGCAATATTTCCTAGTTTACATAAATGGATGACCTACTTTTCTTCCCTCCTATACCTAGTAAAGTGATTTGTTTGTATATTACGCCAGTATCATCGAACTCCAGTCGTGGAAGGGGGTAGCAAACGGCGTTGATCCAGAGGTATAGGGAAGGTAATATTAAAAATATTAGTAAAAATAAAATGATGCCCCTGTTTAAAAAGCCTTGATAAGCAACTATTTTCCGTATTAGGGACGCCATTCTAAATGATGAAAATACATGTTTTTCTCAGACGTGTGTGACGTTCGTAATTTTCGACTTGTACCATTCACGTCCTGTGATGTGGAACGAAGTTTTTCAAGTTATAAAGTTTGTTTCAGTTACAATAGAAGACGTTTTAATTTTGTTACATAAAAAAAATATATATATATTGTGATCCATTGCAATAGTTGTACAAGAATGTAAATCACACATGAAACTGTTTATTTAATAGGCCTATGCCAGAGTACAGCCTTGTTATTTTATTAATATTATTCCTTATATTTTGTCGCTAAAGACTTTTATTTACTACAGCCTATTCATTTCTGTGCCCACCTTATACCTGTAGCCTACACAGTACTTAGTAGCATAAAGGTGCCTAATTCCGTGATACTCGAAATCCCGTGATAAAATTTCAATTGAGTGCCATGGAGTTGTGGTCTCTGACTTTTAAGTTTTTAAAATACCTAACAGATGCCAGGAGATGTATTCTTTTCAATTCTATTAACTACCCGCCTTTTAAATAGAAGCAATCGACTGCAGAAGCTTTTGTTCAGTGAAAGATGATTGACCAGTAAGTTTTTCTTTGTCTTGTGATCGCTCCTCAAGAAACATTTTACTCATATATTAGAGGGAAGAATTCTTAATATAGCATTATAAAAATGATATATTACTGTAGATTATAGTCAGCTGAATCAATGTGTATGATTATAATCATAATTATTTATACATTGTGAGACAATAACAATGCTACAGGAGCTTTCCCTTTTTGAGGTTTATTTTCATATTTGTCTTTCCTGGCTCACTCGACTAGTGATATCAACGTTAAATTGTGTAATTAATGTCTATGATAGAAAATAGTTCGTGGAAATTATAATAGAATTAAGATATAGAAAATATAAATTATAATTATAATAAAATAATGAAGCATATATTTAACTTAATTACTGCTGTTGTTAGGAATATAAATAATGAGAAATAATTGTGTTAGAATTCAATTTATTCAAATTTAATTTTATGTTGAATTTAGCTTTCAGTTTATTTTGTTTATAATATATTAATATGTAATATGTATTCTTGTAATGACTCAAGTATTTTCTATGAAATTTGTTACTTAGGCCCTTTTTCTATGTTGTGATTTCTTGCTTAATCCATATTAAAACAATATACCATGACTTTAAAGTATTTTTCCAAATATACGTTTGTTTTCTGAGCAGTTAATGGGGATTATTTTAGTATCACGGAATTAGGATATCACGCACGGATTTAGGAAACCACTATCACGGAATATGGATCCCTGTCACGGATTTAAGAGCCACTGTATAACAATGAAGAATCAAAAAAATTAGCGTACAAACCCCTTGTTCGACCAATTATGGAATATGTAGCAGTAGGTTGGGATCCGTACAGACAAAACCAAATTGATTCAACACAAAAGGTCCAACGCAAGGCAGCAAAATATGTCAAAATGGGGAAGGGACATGGTGAGGAGATTGTAAAAGACTTAGGGTGGGAATTTCTTAAATCAAGGCGACGAAAAACCAGACTCACCGCATTGTTTAAGGCACAAATGGGACACAAAGCATGGACCGATATCAATGCTAGATTAGCAACACCATCATACTTAGGAAGGGCTGATCATATTAGGAAGTTGAAATGTAGAAAACAAAGAACGGACATGGCAAAATTTTCCTTTGTTAACCGCACAATAGTAGACTGGAACAGCTTACCTGCGGCAATCTTTTAGGGTGGTCCTCTTAAAATCAATACATTTAAGGAAAGGTTGAGAAGATTAAACTGAAAATGTAATTGGAGGTGCAGTGTAATTATGTAAGTTGTGTCATGTAATTAATTTAGTTGATATATAACTAATTAAGTTGATATGTAAATACATTAAGGTGATATGTAATTACTTAAGATGCTATGTAATTAAGTTGGTATGTAATTAATTGAGGTGATATGTAATTACTTAAATTGGTAATAGTTGGTTTCATTCATTACTTCATTCATTTATTTCATTCCATAGTTCTTACATGAGCAATGAAGCTTTAAGATGTGGAACAAGTCAAAATTTTACAATATTACAATTACAATTTTTACAAATTTTTACAGTTTTACAATTTAGCAATTTTCTACAATTTTTACAATTTTGTGCAATTTTTTACAATATTTTTTACAATATTTTGGCGAGATGTAGTGAGATGAGGTGAAATAGAAGTACTTATGAGTTAGATTTACTTTTGCTTATCGTAGGCGTTATTATACAATATTTTTTATTTATAGTCCTAGGTTTATTGCATCTGCTATTTATAGATTTACGTTTATTTTATTTTATTTTATTTTATTTTATTTCATGTAATTGTAATTATTGTATATTATATATCACTGCCACCGGGTGTATACCCAATTCTAGTGTTAATAAATACATACATACACACATACATACATACATCGTCCACACCTGTGGAGTAACGGTCAGCGCGTCTGGCTGCGAAACCAGGTGGCCCGGGTTCGAATGCCGGTCGGGGCAAGTTACCTGGTTGAGGTTTTTTCCGGGGTTTTCCCTCAACCCAATAGGAGCAAATGCTGGGTAACTTTCGGTGCTGGACCCCGGACTCATTTCACCGGCATTATGACCTTCATATCATTCAGACGCTAAATAACCTAGATGTTGATACAGCGTCGTAAAATAACCCAATAAAATAAATAAAAATACATACATACATGCATGCATGCATGCATACATACATACATACATACATACATACATACATACATACATACATACATACATACATACATACATACATTTTATATAAAACTTGTGAAACTGTTGACACTGAATGTTGTAAAAACTGTAGCTAAAGGTCCAAATAACGTCATTTAGATGTTATCTGAAAATTTTTATTACAATTTTGCCATAAATATAGACTTTATTAAGTATGTCACGGAATTAGGCAACCTTACCCTACAGCACGAAATAAATAGCACACGAGACTGCTGCCTCTCTCCTCTCCGCTCGCTTTGTAAACACAGTACCAATACAGTAGAAGTCAAAATAACCTGAAGGTATATCCGAAGCCTAATTATTACTATTAACAACATGTAGAAACGTTTTAGAGCTTCAAAACTAAAAATGGACAATTACGACAGGACGACACTTCCTGTTCATAATATTATCCAGTATTGCTGTTTTGCCTTCTGCTTGAGTGCTACTGCTCCAGTATCATTTTTTCCTTCTAAGCGTCAAAAATATTTCGTAGTTTGTCGTCATAGAGAAGTGACTTTTTGTGATCGAAGCACCAATTCCATTAGGTCGGAGTTGAGTTGTTACAGTTTAATTAAATATCAGCATTCTCCGCTGTTCGCTCTCGCACATCATAATGAAGTAACGTTATTAAAACTTGCCGGGCCTCTGCTCTCACTTCAAAGATGAACACGTGTGCGCGGCCCTTGAAATTGTTAATTGAAATGGAGGCCGTTCCTTTCTTAACTTATGTGTCTCTCGTGTCTTCTTTCCTTCATCTATCAGTCTTCATAACAGTTTTGCTCCTTACTATTATTGCCTTCTTTACTTCTTTAATTTACTGTCACTGTTATTTTATTTTTCGTTTCCTCCTTTATTTATTCAATTTTCATATTTTTTTCTTGTTCTCTCTATTTTCTTGTATATTTTCCTTCATATCTTCTTTAGGATTTATGTCCTTCATTCTTCTCTTTCTTCATTTTTCTTATTCGTCTGTTTAATATTGCAATTTAAAAATATATTTCACATTACTTTCCCTTAATTTTCTTTTTCTATTTTTCCCTTTATAGGGAAGAGTCGGGCAGTATCGGACATCGGGTAATATCGGACAGTGCGTTTCTTTCATCTACCACCATATGATAGTACCTGAATGACATGGTTACGTTCCTCTATGCGACATCACAGAAATGTAACCATGTCAATCAGGAACTATCATCGTGTGGTAGATGAAAGAAACTCACTGTCCGATATTACCCGATGTCCGATACTACCCGACTCTCCCCTACTTAATTTTTCTTATCTTCTATTTTTAATAATTCAACAGAATTAATTAAATAGGCCTACTACTCTAAGAGGAAAGGATTTTGTACTTAAATAGAGTCTACATGGGCGGAAGAAAGTGCCTACTAGCCTTAGTTCCGCCAGATTAAATAAATAAAATAAATTAATTAGATGAGTCACTGGCTGAGAAGAAACTGCTTTCTGAAGGATGCACTGGAAGGAATGGTGAACGGGAGAAGAGTTCGGGGAAGAAAAGATATCAGATGATATGATAGCACAGTCTACTATTTACAGTCACGAAGCTTGAGTTTTGAGGGTGCTAGGAACAATTGATTGTGACGGTACTATTTTGCATTGCCTGTAATGAGGCGATATTAGCGATCCTAGTGGTCAGCAACTATCTAATGTTTGCATATTTACTACGTATTAAGCTTCGCGACTGTATATACTAGACTGTGATGATAGGCAACATTAAGATATATGGATCATTTATTTAATTTTTTTATTCTGGTGTAGGAGTAGTTAAGACCATCAGGCCTTCTCTTCCACACACCAGAAATACAAATACAATAATATAAATAAAAAGAAAAATCACCCTATAGACGAAGTAAAGCTACATAATAATATACACAGTTTGCAGTCACACAAACTTTAACCGAGTGATTAATTATCATAATTAATTATATAATCAATTAACGAGCATAAACAAGAAACTTGTAATTTTAATCTAGGGTAAAAACCACAAATCAACACTTCTAGCAATAACTAAAAACCATGAAATAAAACAAAATTTTCCAATTTAATTTCGAATTTTGCTAAAGTCCAGTAGTTCTTGACGTCAATAGGTAACGAATTCCAGAGGCGACGTATTTCTAGAGTATAGGAGGGTGAGAATCATATGCGGAGACAAAGAGGAGAGCATAAAACGGCAAAGATTGGAGAAAGTTGGTTAGCAGTGAAAGATCTGCCCTTGGGCAAACACTATGAATGACTGAAAAAGTTAAGATAAAATATTATTATTATTATTGTCAGCTATTTTGGTTATATAGATAGCGAGTGTACTTTCCAAGGAAGCAGTTCGAGCTTCGATTCCCGGCTTGGGCAATGGATATTTATCTTCCGTTCACTGGACTGGATGTTTGTCAGCTGTCTTGTGATTGTACTGTTATGTCTCTACTGTAGTCCTGCGTCATGTCTGTCCAGGGAAGCCCGTATTTGTGAGATTTGTAACGTACGATCAAACGAGTCTTCCTCCCATATCCGCATTGGTGTATAAGTGGGAAAAATTTGTAGTTTAAACAGAGTAAGAAAGATAAATTTTTGTTATTATTATTATTATTATTATTATTAGTATTATTATTATTATTATTATTATTATTATTATTATTATTATTATTATTATTATTATCTTTCCTTCTCTCCACGTCCATCCGATTTAACTCCACGAAACTTTAATTTATGAAGGACTCTTAAGGATGTGATATATCACAGGAAATAGACTATTTTAGTGACGCTACATAAAAAATTGAAGTGGTATGCTCAGTCTAGTATATACAGTGACGAAGGTTGAGTTTATGAGGGTACTAGGAACAATAGACTGTGCAGGTACTATTTCGCATTGTCTGTAATGAGGCGATAGTAGCGATCCTAGTGTTTAGCAACTATATATGGATGCATATTTACTACGTATTGAGCTTCGTGGCTGTATGTACTAGACTGTGGTGGTAATTACAGTCATCATAACGACCATATTGATTAACGTACGTGGAATAGTTCAGCGAATCCAGAAATGTCTGGATGCTGACGGTGAGTACTTCGAACTCTTGTTGCAGTAGTAGTAGTCGTTAAACATATCTCACAGTCATTCCTTGATGTGTGTACCAATTTAGTCAAAGTTTCTACTCAGATATTTGCACCATGAATTGTGTGTGTACATTTATGGGGTCCCTCTATATCAGGGCCGGGCATGTGAGCGGCTCTATTAGTCGGCCAGAGCTGCTCTCGCTCCGCAAGGCACTTCAATTCCAAGCCAGAGCAGAACGCTCACGCAGTGGCGGACTCACATTACAGCTATTTACCCTGCATTAATATAACAAGAGCCACGGTTGTTCTATTCAGTCTGTCATCCATTGTACAGTACAGAATTTATAACACTCTTATTAATTTAATGAAATAAACTTCGCTCTATACACACAAATCATTAGGCTTATTTACATAACCCATACGCACATACTGCAATATCCACACCACGGTTCTACGAGACAGGCGTATGGCTTCCACTTCCCCTACTTGCTGTGGACAGAGTTCATCTGCCAATATAATTAAACATCGCTTGCTGAATTCACCTTCGTTGAATGTTTCCAATTCCCTTGCATTTTCGTGGCAAATTTTGTAGCTAATTCTCATAACCGATTCACTAATTACATTATTGTCATCCTGTTAATATATAATATAATATAATATAATATAATATAATATATAATATAATATAATATAATATAATATATAATATAATATAATATAATATAATATAATATATCACCATAAATTAATACAACTTAAAGAAAATGTTTTTCAGGTATATTATATTAGAGTATCTATTAGATATTTATATTTAATTATAAGTTATTATAGTACATTTAGTAATATATATATATATAATATTGTATGTCATAAACTGTAATATACTATTCTATGATATATCATTATATTTGTATAATTGAAAATTATATATTATTAAATGTATAATAACTTATAATGCAATATAATTATCAAATAGTTACTCTGATATAATGTACCTGAGAAATATTTTCTTTAAGTTGTATTAATTTATGATGTTCATTACCAACATATGTCATATTCAGTAGCATGTTGTAAAGAATAATGCCGTTGGATATTGAAGTTCTTAATCAGTTGGAGCGTTTATGCCAAATTAAACACTTTGCTAATCCACTGCTCTCTACCAAAAAGAACTCCTCCTCCCATGATACATTAAAAGCATTGGGAGTAGCGGGCCGCTTTATTGTATGAGCGGAAGCTCCGTCTTCAAAGTTCGCCATCACACTGCAGAGTCACCACTGCACCGACACTGAATGACGTATAGTATGCTTACGTCGCAGCGCTCGCAAGACCCGCTCTTTAAAGCACACAGCGCTCATTACTCAGAATCACGTAATGTGCCCAGCCCTGCTCTATGTAAAGTTTTATTTCTACTATTCTATGATTCAAATAATAAAATAACACAAATGCCATCTGCTTTTCTGAGTGAAATCAGCTTTTCATGTGGCATATTAGGTTTTGTAAGAGATATATAGATAATGGAGGGGTTCTTTTATACTATTTTTTTTTAATTTATAATATAATTTTGAGAGGATATAATGCATAACATTATGTAGCCAGATTTTATCTATAAATTCTGCTGTAAAGGGAGTAATGAGTTGTACACGACGAAGTCACCCATTTTGTTTTTTATCGAGCTGGTCGCTAAAGCATTTACAACATAATATAATCCTAAACAAGCCATAGCAATCAATTTGATGTGTAATTCATAGGGCGTCGTACCGAACACTCGGACTTTATTATCGATGATGTATTCCAAATATAAATTGGATTGGGAATATCTGTGTTCGTGCCCCGCACCATGAAGTACCCTCCCCCTTGAAATAATGGAGCGGGTGACACATGGAAACAAAAGGGGATTGAAGGGAAATCACCGGGTGACTCATTTAAAAGTTAAACCAGTTCATAAATCATAACTCTGTTTGTATGCTTTGTTCCTGAATTCGTTGCCATCACGCTCCACGTCTCTAAATTCGCTAGAAGTTGGTAGTTTCCAAAATTTAACGAAATAAAAAGTTCAAAAGAAACAAAAATTGAAACCAGAGGTAAAGAATTTTGGAACGATCCAATGAAAACTTTTTTCCATAAAGATGTGTTCATTTTATTTATATTCTCATTTGTTCATAGTGTTCTGCCCAGGAACAGTTCATTTACTGCAAACCGAGCTTCCCTATTTTCTGCCTTCCTCTTTGTCTCTGCATATGATGCATATATTTTTATGCTCGACCATGCCGAAATGTAGTAATTATACACCTGGTAGCAGCCCTTTAATGGACCTCATTATAGTACACCTATTCATTAAAGATCAGGTGTTCCACCAATCAGAAAATACTATTGCAGCAATATGAAAGCGCAAGTATCGATTATTCTCGGATATGCAATCGAAAGACAACTATAGATCTATAAATCACCTATATTTGAAATAAAGTCAGTTCTGTTACTATAATAATTAGCGTTAATTGTAAATAATATTCAAATAAATTCAATTTGTCATCTCATTTTTCAAGGTCTAATTCAATTTCAAGGTTATATCAAGATTGCTTATTTTACTCTCTAGATTATATCAAGGTCAATGTCGACATTTGTTTTCGGAAAAAATCAATACTTTCGCGTCTGGGCACATCTCACAATTTACGAGGTATTGCACAAGGTCAGTTCCGCTCCTCAGTTAGATAAGAATAACATGAATACTTATGAATAATTTCAAGTTAGAAATATGGTCGAGCATAGAAAGTCGTATGAAACTTGACTATGATGATAATTAAGACGCTCGTATGAAAATTATGAAACTCGCTTGCGCTCGTTACATAAACATACTCGCGTCTTAATTACTACCATTATAGGCTTGTTGCATAATGTACTATAATGTCGTCTATCATCTGATACCTTCTTCTGCCGCGAAATCTTCTCCCGTTCAGCATTCTTTCCAGTGCATCCTTCAGTAGGCAATTTGTTCTCAGCCAGTGACCTAGCCAATTCTTCTTTTCTCTTCCTAATCAGTTTCCGCAGCATTCTTTCTTCATCAATACTGATTTAGTTTTTATTTTCTCTATTCATTTCACACATTCTATTCCTCTCCATATCCAATTTCAAATCCTTCCATTCACTTCTCTTCACTTCGTCGTAATGTCCATGTTTCTGCCCCATGCAATGCCACACTCTACACAAGGCACTTCACTAGTCTCTTCCTTAGTTAATTTTCCAAGGGCCCGCAGAAAATGCTCCATTTGTGTTAAAACTTCCTTTGTCATTGCTATCCTCCTTTTGACTTCCTGAGAACAGCTCATGATACTGCTTATAGTACATCCCAATTATTTGAATCTGTCCACTTGCTCTACTACCTAATATAGAATTTGCACGTTTACGTACTTTATTTTTATTCCTATTATCACAGTCATCGTCTTGTTTGCATTTATTTTCACCCCATACTGCTTACAGCTCATCATTTAGCTCCAGTAGCATGTAGTATAATTTCCTTTCTTCTATTCTAATTTTTCATCTCTTTATTACGTTGAAAATAACATCAATGAAAACATAATTAGTAAATATTGTGCGCACAGAAAGAGGTTTCTGGAATATACAATAAAAACTATTTATCTAATCCAAAATAATGATATATGGCAATATATAAATTTTAAAGTTAGGTAGAAGTATGTGATCGAGCAAAAACACAAAAAGAATAGCCATTACTAAAAGTAAGACTAGAAAGTTTAACGCCCTTTGACAATCGTAAGTTCCTTAATTGTATTGAAAGGAGTTTCTGGACAGATATTTTCTTTTAGTTCCTGCATTGCTTTTTCTGCGATTCAGTACCCGTTTTCTGGAATGATGTGACTACATAATTCCTAATAATATGATTAATTCATAGTTAACTTTCCTTTCAACAAGACTCTCCATCATTCAGTTACAAAATTCTGCTCCATTAGCGATATCAAATCGTGGACCAAGATAATTTTATAGGATTCCAATTGATGCATTTTTTTGGCAATTCATCTTGAAGATTTTGAAGCATCTGTTACCTGAGCAAGCCGACGAAGATTTTTTTATGGAATATGTTCCAGTCGTTATATTTAATTTTTTTATTTTTCATCCGTAAAAATTCTGCGTTTGGAAACAGGCTTAATGTCGTTAAGAGATTCTGTCTAACATTAAAAAAATTGACGACAATTTCCATACCTGGAATAGGATACCCAAAATAATTTCTAGCGAATGCCTTACCAGTGTTCTACACGAATTATTTTTCATTGACGTATTGTACGTATTCCACATAATTTCAGAGTTCTGCTTTATACTTATGTCGTGTCATAACTGACAATGAACAATAGGACTTCGTACAATGATAAAAATTTAGGATAAAACTGAGTAATACGTCAACTCAATACATTCTAACCCAAACGCCGAATGATAATAATTTTTATATAGTAATTGAGTATCACGTTAAATCATTAATAGAGTTTAAAGCAGTGTTCGGCAAGTTATGCATTTGTGACATCGGAGCAAGTTCAGTCTAGTTCAGCTGAAGAGGAGCATAGCAATCGTATAGAGCAGTCGTGGCGAAAATGTTACTCACGAGCACATTGTGGCTCGCAATGATAGCTGTGCACATTTCTCTCGCTTCATACCTTCACCAACCCCCACCCTCTCACTCACTGCAGTAAAACTCCGTTCCATTTGTATTTGTCTCTGACCTGCGAGTGGCGTATCGTCGCAATGTCTTTCTCGAAACCATGTACTGTACCTCTACAAAAGCGAAATTTTCAAGTAGGATGGTGGGACGCATTTTTTTGCTGCCAATATGATGAGAATATTAAATGTATGATTTGTTCACAAGTATTAGTAGGAAAACGGTTGTATAACATAAAACGGCATTATACTACATGTTACTCATGAAACATTAAAAGGTTGTGTTATTTTTATTATTATTGTTATTATTATTATTATTATTATTATTATTATTATTATTATTATTATTATTATCATCTCTGTACGTCGATCCTTTTTCAGCATATGTACGAATATTGCGGTTAGATCTTCAATTTAAACGCACAGATTTGTAATGTGATGTTAAATAAAAGCTAGATGTAAGGACTTAACAATAATGTAAAACTTTTCAAATCTTTGATAGGAAATAAATATCCGAAGCTTCGTTCTTTCGCTTACTCTGTTGAAGTTATGTTTGCTACAACTTACGTTTGTGAAAAATTATTTTCAACAATGAAAATAGTAAAAATCAAATTTAGATCACGATTGACCGACAAATACCTTCGTGATCAACTACGACTGGCAGTATGTGACATAATTCCTGATTATGAAACTCTGTCGCAGAGACATTCTGAAGACAGTTAATACGTTGTGATAATGTATTAATGTTTTCTTATTCATTTCTTTCTTCGTTAGACGTACTAAACATTAGTTTTTTAACCTTATATTGTATAAAATTATATTTAAGTGCTTGACTTAAGGAAAATGAAAATCCGTTAATAAGTCAGACAGTTGCTTCACTTCCGCTTCGGGTGTCCGCCTCCCTCCATAGGTGCTATGTATGTTGCAGGTTACACAGTGGCTCAGCGCACGATCACATTTTCGCCACGGCTGGTATAGAGACAGGCTATTGCAGTTCAGTGCCGACTTGTGTAATTGGTAATTCGGGAAAATTCATACATGGTGATTTGCCTGTATATTTAAACGAGTATATCATGGCGGAGATACAGGAGTGTACTAGTGTAAGAACGTTAACCTCTGTATCATTTGTATCAATATGAGAATAGAGAATATTTTATTCTTATTTGTGGAGTAGGAGGGTATGACAAAGGAGGAGAGTTTAATTTGTTGTGAGATACTTCAGAATGTTAGGGAATTTAATTTACAGTATCATTATTCAGCAGTCGACCTGGTTGGCGAGTTGGTATAGCTCTGGCCTTCTATGCCCAAGGTTGCGGGTTCGATTCCGGGCCAGGTCGATGGCATTTAAGTGTGCTTAAATGCGACAGGCTCATGTCAGTAGATTTACTGGCATGTAAAAGAACTCCTGCGGGACAAAATTCCGGCACATCCGACGACGTTGATATTATAACCTCTGCAGTTGCGAGCGTCGGTAAATAAAACATATATTTTTATCATTGTTCAGTGCATCATGTCAATTAATATGACAAAATGAGTGACTTGTTCGGCAGGTATGCCTACAACAACAATTGAAGGACAAGCCGTTAAACATTCTGTTCCATTCTACTTTATAGTTCCTTCTGTCATTTCATATTGTGTTCATAGAAATTCTACTCTCAATAAATAATCAAATTTAAAACAATCAAAATATTTGCCCGTTTTTTTTAATTAATTTACAGTGCTATAAATATTACTGCGGGTTACCAGATGCACGAAATTAAATGTACTGAGTATCACTGTAGCTTTCAGTTTAAGCTTATTAACCCTTCTTGGCTCACTCATAGCTCTAGCGCGATTGCTCGAAGGGATGACATCACAGAGCACTGATACTGCCGATCACTGGTCTAAAGCAAGCTGATAGGCGTGACTCAGTGCCTCCCGATGTCTAATTAACTCCGCGATTACGCCCGAACGTCCACAGTAAGCAGCCGCGATCACCAATGAAAATATACAAAATGAAAATAAGAGAAATGGAAAAAGGTTTGAAGAGATAAGAAGAAATTTTCAGAAGAAAGAAATAAAATAGAAGACATATAGGAATAGTATAACTGAGAGAAGGAAGAAGTAGAACCACCCGTTGCCCGGCGTTCAACTAAATCCTAGCAAACCTATGCGTGTGGTGGTTGGGATGACGAAAATGTAATTTGTAAGTGCAAGATGTTCGACGAGGTCATGTGGGAGTTAGAGTTTAAACCCGTGCGTACAGAAGCGTTTCCCATGAAAATAATACTTGCCCCATTAGATATTTGGGAAAAATTACAAGATAGATTATTGGCTCCTATTACTATTTATGCATATTTTGATGTGGTCCATTTTGCCCTGATCTTCGAAGGTGTCATTTAGTATTCACTCAGTGTTGATGTAAGGCATGTGAAATAAAATAAATGAAATGGACGGAGAGGAGTAAAGAAAGGTGAAGTAAATGGAAAAGTAAAGAGAAAAAAAAAGCCGATAGAAGAGGGTAATAAAGAGCCCGAGTAGGAGAAAAGTGTACATAAAAGGCAGGTAAATGTACAGAGTTCGCCAAAAAATGTATACACTCTTTGTCAGACTGTATCGGGATATTGATATTATAAATTGATTTGAATTAAGAGTATGTTGTAGTATGGTCTTTCGCTCAACAGATGTCGGTACTTTCGTCACGAGAGTGAGAAAACAAAATGGCTGGAGCACGCTTGACTTTCGATGAGCAAAAATGAATTTTGAAATGATTTATGAGGTTTGATAATTCTGTTGAAATGCAGCGTCAGTGGAGGCGGGAGAACGAAACATAACCCCAAACTCGCCTAACAATTAAACGCATTATTGACAAGTTTGAGTTTAGAACCCTTTTTCTTTGATGGTACTGTCACTGGAGAAGTGTGCCTCGAAATGTTACGCACATTAATTTTACCAGGTGTACGTGCGATTTGTGGAGCTAATGACGAGGTCTTCTACCAATAGGACGGGGAGCCACCACACTACCACCTAGCCGTACGAGCTTTCCTGGATGACAATCTGCAGAGACATTGGATTGGACGAAGAGGGATCATCCAGTTGCCCCCACGGTCGCCAGATTTAATCCCTATGAATTTTTACTTGTGGGAAACTGTGAAAGATCAACTCTATCGACGTAAGCCGCGCACACTGGAGGACCTTCGCCAGGAGATTACAGCGGCATGTGCAGCGATCTCCATTGAAACATTGACCGATGTAGCTTCAGCGACCGCTCGTTGCGTTATAGTCTGGCCGCCAACGGCGAACATTTGATCATCTAAAGTAACTATGTATATGCTTAACTGAAGACAATACTACATGTGTGATCGGTATTTAAATGTAAAACAAAGACATAATAGTTTTCGTTCCTTAAATAGTGTATAGATTTTTCGGCGGACTCTGTATAAAAAAATGTGACGTTCAGGGAGAATACAATGATAACAAAGAAATGTGAAGTATTAATATTACAAAAGAGAGACCACGATAAAGTGACAGATAAGAAGAAGCATACATAAGAATTGTAGATGTTTTACCATTGCACAAAATTTTGTTACATTATTTCGAGGTGGTTCATTTGCGTACTGTAGATTAATTCCTGGAAGAACGATTTTGTGCTTCGGCATAATTTCGGAATGGAATTGGACGCCACGTTAATTTCATAATTATGTGAGATGAAACCTTAATGATGTCGCAGTGTTACCCGAGCATGAAATATTAACCGAACAATGCAAGTAAATTAGACTCTTTAAATGTTAACGAATTCCCAGTCCTAGAAAGTGATTTTGCATGAAAACTGAGACGTGTGTTGAATTCTGAATGCCTTTGCCGTCCACATCATACATAAATTTCTGAATGGCTTATTAAGCTTAGTGTATATTGCTAGTTAAAAATTAACCGTTACATCGTCATAAAACAATATAAATGCCATCTTATGACACAGCTATTACAACATTAAAGAGAAGCACTGTATTACTTACTTTGTATGTAATATATTGCTGTAATAGGTACGGAAGTCTGAAATCACAACATACGTTCGTCTGACTAGGGAGAAATCAAATCAGACAAAGTGCTTCAATTGTCAGAAATAGACTAATAAAATCCAAACATAACTTATTTGTACACAACATGCAGAACTAATTTATAATACATCGTGACCTATGTAATATATTTAAGAACAAATTTAAGCAAATTGTTTAGTATTCCTGTTACTTTTTTTTTCTCTCTTAATTTTAAAATACTTATTAATTCAAGTCCTGCGCTGTGGCGTCGCTGTCTAAGCCATCCGGCCTAGGACTCACGTTACGGAATGCGCGCTGGTTCGAGAAATGTTCTCATGAAATTTCGGGCAGTGTATGGGACCGGTGCCCACCCAGCATCATGATATATTTGGAGAGCTACGATAGGTAGCTAAAATCCTCTCCATTCTGGTTGGATGATCGTCCACCTCTGCTTCGGCAGTGGACGTGAAGCCAGCAGCCGGCTGGTCGATCTTGACCCTGCAAAGGGCTGTAGCGCCATGGATTTTTATTAATTCAAACTTAAATTTTTTTCTTGACTTTATTTATTTATTTATTTATTTTATGTGTTTACTTATTTATTTGTTTCTTAGTTTGTTTGTTTCTGTAACCACTAAAGGTGACCATTGACAAAGAGTATACTGTATTTTATTTCAAGTACAGTTTCATAGAAATGACTTTGCCGACAGACCTTCTACTGCCCCCTACTAATTGGTTGTTATAAATAAATGTCTTCCTTACTGTGACGGAAATCATGTCTTCTCCTGTTAGTAACCAATCACAACCCTCGTTCAGAAGAATTGACAGGCTCCCGTCAAATCCACGTAGAGGGAGAGTTGCCGAATCTTTTCCGAATTCAAAGAATCCCGTCAGTCTCACTGTCTCATTTCGAAGGTAACCAGGATTGTGGCAACTGTGCAATGTTGGGACGAGGGGACAGGATGTTATTGTCAGAGGTGTTTGTGTAGGAATTCATAAATCTCTAAGTGGATGTTCAAAGGAGCCACCGAACTGCACTCTTTGAAATAAAATGGAGTATACCATGATACAATCAATATAGAGTAAATGTCTTGAGGCTTAGAGAAACATTGTTGTTAGAGTGAAACGTAATTTGAAATAGATTGAAACGCAGAATAATATACGAAGTAACGTCAAGAAGATGCGAATTAAAGTTATGGTTCATATGTATGATACCTGAAAATAGCTATTGATCCTTTGAGTGTTGCAATTGTTACATCTTTAAAATATCTTTATGCAGGCTAAAAGATTTACAAAACTCGACTAGGAAACGAGGTATTGTCCCAAGGGCTCCTATCATTAGTCCCGTAATGACGATGGATTCCAGATGGTATTTGTCCTTATAAAATTGATGGAAGGATAATACATAATATTCCTTTTTTCCTCGTGTATTTCATCTGGCTGATGTCCATGCGATTCGAATCTTACAGTAGGGTCTATGATGTAACCTTCAAGAGAGGGAGGTTTAAATGTAATTACGTCGATTCTTTTGTTACTGCCCTCACTGGATATGCCATGTACTTCTTCATATACTGAATAACGTTTTGTTCCTTAAGTCAGTTATTATTGTAATTTTGTAATGTGTAATTTTCCCTGTTTTGTAATAATTGTATTGAAGTATGTATTATTCATGTTTATTATGTTCAAATTAGTAGGAAAATGTTTATGATAGATGTATATATCAGACAGAACCTCAATCAGAGGATCAATTGTATCGATAGAGACGAAATACAGTTGCTCCTCTGTTCATGGATAAAGATTAAGGAAGAAAAAATTCTGTAACCATGCTAAATATTGGTCCATCCTGGATTATTGGCAAGAGATGACATCCCGGGAATGATTGGGGAGACTTCTATTGCGAAAGAGGGGAATATATCGAAGTTTAACTGTTCTAGTCAGGTGCCGACTGTTGGAGATTCCGTTGTCATACTAGTTTGAATGCCACTAATTAATAATTGGTGTCAGTTATCCCGAGAGGAGTTGAGAAGTAGACCACTGTGATTTGTTGGCCACCATGCAAGCCGTTGCTAAGTGTTTCGTGGTTTCAAACAGCTATCGCTCAATACCATTTTGAACATGCCCATGCCATTAACATTTAATTTAAATTCAGATTAGTTCAAACACATCTCTGATTTCATTTTCTCCATTACTATCTTCGTTTCTTAAGTCCAATGTTGTCGCATTTTTTCACATTTACACTAAAGTTTATTGTATTTTCAGGAGTCGTGTAGCAAAATACGACAAATGCGGCTGTGGCTTGAACCCTGATTCTTTGTAACACAGAACTTCATGTTAAGGTATATGTACATCCACAAAACTAAAAAAATGACGAAAAATTAGAATTTTCAAAATATAACTATTTGAATACAGAATTTTCTCACCTTTAATTTGGTATCAGAATTTTCGATTTATGTCTTGTGGTTTTTCAGATAAGTCCCATTTTCTAAAATTATGCGTCATCATCCACAGTCACTTCTACGAAGATCACTCCAAAAATAATGCACAACATTTTTTTTTAATTTATTTTTTATTCTAAGCCTTTGCCATTTATGGAGGTCATAGATACATCCTTCCCCTTGTATTCAAATTTAATTTAAGTCGTTCCCGTGAGTGGCGCCAGAGAGTAGCTCAGACGTGTTGGTTCACTTTTATCATGCAGGTATACGGGCCCTCATTCCAAGGTGGTGTAAGGCAGTTGAAAGGTGCGGGGATTATGTGCAAAAGTGAAGTATTGTTTCTGAAGGATGTATCTACTTTCTATGAAAATAGCAAAGCTGTAGGATAAAAATGTAATTTTTAAATAAATATTGTGGATTACTTTTGGAGTGATCCTCGTAGCAGTCAATCCCCTCGTCCAGGATTGCTTGTAAAATAAACTTGTTTCTAGTTCCAAAATAGATGCATAGATATCAAGACATGATCATTAGATTGAAAACACGTTTTTACATAATACAATATAATATTTTACTGTTAGTCATAAAACTGTAAATTTGTGTGTCATTGATGTTGTACGTCATTTAATAAGAGTCCAAAAGTAGAAATTAAAATTCTGAGGAGGATGGGCATAAACCCTGGGACAAGCACCATCGCAGGATTTGTTGCATCAATGGAAAATAAGGACAAAAATGCCAAAAAAAAAAACATTCAACACCTGAAGTTAAAACAAGGAGGAGGTATTTGAGAGGCAGAAAGAAGCTGAAAAACGACCGACATGAAGCTGCTTAAGGGGTGACATATGATGATGCAGTCTTCTAGGCTCTGAACGTTTGTGGTTCATTTCCTGTAAATAGTAATTTTAGAATATTTAATTCTTTTAAACATGATATCTCAGTCAAATATGGTGATACCAGGAAGATATTGGTGTCATTTTGAAGCTTGAAATTTCCCCTAGTGCCTGACAATGAGTAAAATAACATTAATGTAGTTAATAATTATCTATTGACTTTTACATTATATATGCAACATAAAATATTAGTATAAGTTACATATATGGTAATATTTAATTAATGTAAATGAAAATAAAAAATAGCTCTGTGTCAGGCACTAATGAATAGTTTTAGCTATAAAACAGTGAAAAAAATATGGCTCTATCTTAAAAACTGCATGAGCTATCATGTTTCAAGTTGTATGTCAAAATTTTAAACAAAATAATTTTTATAAACAGTTTAGACATAATTGCAAGGGATTTGTTTACTACATTCTCTTTCTGGTATCATTCTCAATTGTATAAACATTTTACAGAGCAAAATTATGGAAAACAAAATTGTTTGTATGTAAAGGAGTGCATATACCTTAAGAGCACTATTAAAGATCTCAAAACCGAATCACTGTGATGCTATTCAATTTCGAGGTTGAGACGTGAAAACGCTCAACATGGAACCAAGTAAATATTCTTTCATTCTCGTACTGAAACAGTGAAGTGAGTTTTGTAACAGCGTGCGGTTTGTGATTGTCATTTGTTGACGGCGGCTTACGCGACGAGTGATTAAAGTTGGACCGGACCGCCTGATAACAAGTCATAAGGACCCGGACCAGCGCGGGCTTCAATTAAGTGCAATATTATTCGAAAACAGCCGACAACAGGCTCAATCTAATTAGCAGTCCCCGCCACGGTTCACTGGATTTGGATTGATTCCTCAATTATTTAACGACGTTGGCAGGTACCGCATTCGCTACGTGTAACGTTGTGAAACAAAATTATCATAATATCGCTTAACAAGCGCGTTCTTCGCAACTCAGTTCATTAGCGACATTTCATCAAAAGAGGCGGAAGTTTCTTTCCTCGAAGTAAGCGAAGCGAAATATGAAAGTAATTAGCAGATGAAGAAAAACTATTTTTTTGGGTCAGGGACAGTTTTTCAAAATAGGTACCTGTTACGGCTGGTTCGCAATAAACCGGGAACCGAAACGACAACGAAAACGAGAACGGAAATAAAGTTACAATAAATGTGTTTAAATGTGAGTATTCACAATAATTAATTGTGAATGCTCATATTTGAATACATTTTTATTTTAACAATATTTCCGTTCTCGTTTTCGTTGTCGTTTCCGTTCCCGGTTCATTGTGAACCAGCCTTTATTGTTTCATCACATGTCATCTCACGTAGCCGACTTTATCGAAACGTAGTAATAGGTATAAGCATAGAAATAGGTCTAAATTTAATCATTCGTTCATTCATTCGTAGTTTTATGCCAAGATCAAGTCTTTCACCGAAAAAAGCAGTAGTGGATTTCTAAATAAAAAATTATCCTGGCTTTGAGATTTCGGCAGTACCAATAATACTAGGGCATTGAATAAGTAATGGCAACAATTTTTTTGAGTTCATTTTTGCAAAATTTCAGTGAGTCAAGCACCAAATCAAAAAGAAAAGTATTATTCAATCATATGACTTATTTTAATGTAAATTATACAGTTATAAATTTACATTTTACTGTTAACGTTTTCGTCATGTATTATGGCATCTTCACACATTGATTAGAGATATCTTACGAAAACAAAATATTGCAATGATTGTGAAGACGATACATATCAGAGTATAGTTAATTAATATCAAAGTTAAAAATATTACTTGTGATGCACCCATTTGACTAGTAGTATATATGTACATATATTTTAACGTAATTTGACATTGTTATTTTTATTAAATGTACATAGTTGAAAATTTTGATTTTAATTTGTACTCTTAAGTATCTCCACTATTTTAATATATTAAATTTTGACATTCATTAACTATACTTTGATATTATCATCTTCACATTCTCATTGCTATATTTTTTCATAAGATACCTCTAATCAATGTATGAAGATTCCATTATTACGTGGCGAAAACGTTAACAGTTTTAATCAATAAAATGTAAATTTGTAACTATAATTTATGTTAAAATAGGTCATATGATTGAAAACAATTTTTTTAAGTGGTAATAATACCGTAAATCCTAGCGGTGAGCATTAAAATCTTTTAGTACGTAATAGAGGAGCGATTATTGCATTAATGTGAAATATTAAAATTCTTTAAGTAACCATATCTTGAGAATACAGGGATAGTTTCTGATTTGTATTAAGTAATACCATCCTAAAAATGTTCAGTAGCTAGAAACAAAGATACTTAATAAAAATACAACTTGCAAGAGGGAAAAATGCTACTCAGTGCTTTACGGCATTACAAGAAGCTTATGGAAAAGAAGTCCAACCATAACGAACTATTGCAAGATGGGTGGAGACGAGACATTCGCTTTCGATCAAAAGTTGACATCCTAAGAGCTTTAGATCGATCAGTGAGCTAGAGATTCAGAAAAGATGCTGCAGATGGAGTCCGCCGTCTTTCAAACATTTGGAGACATATTGTTGACATGCAAAGAGACTATATTTGAAGTTTTTAATGCCAAAAATAATCTAGATAAATGTAGTGTGACACATTAACCATGTTGACATTACTTTTCGAATGCCTGATAATTGTCTTCGTCGTAGTCGCCGTCGTCATCACCACAACACCACTGCGACTACCACCACCACTGCCACCACCACTGCGACTACCACCACCACTGCCACCACCACTACTGTTACCATCACCATTACTACCACCACTACTGTCACTACCACTACTACCACCACCATAAATACGTACAGAAGGAGGTTGTTAGGTCTGTAGAGTAGGCCTTATTATGAAAATATTTAAATATAAATAAAATAGGAGATTTATAAATGATAAATTTCCATCCTTATACTATAGATCTATATAATCTTCATTATAGCCAAATATAACGAAAGTGATAAATTTGTGATTGTTTGGAATACAGAATTATTAATTTTCCCCATTACTTTTTATTGCTTGTATTTTCCGAACGACACTGTGCTGAATTCAACCATTAGACCGTGAATATAAATCTCCTATATCTTATCATGTGAATGACTCGTGTGGTCAACAAAATGGATGAATGACGTATTCCGGCTTCTGGAGTTTGCCGCAACTGGCGCCCAGTTTTGCACCCCTGCTATAGACCAAAGGGAACATGAGACCTGACAAGAACGGGGAAAGATTGGAAGTACTCAATGTGAAGTCGGAACAGACTGTACGCCTAATTCTTTCCTGAAATTACAGTAAGTAATCTTGGTCGTAGACTAATATTGTTTTAAACCTACTGTTTTGAAAACATGTTGCACTCTTAATGGCAAATTAACGTTGCGCCTAATATTGTAAAGAAAAGTAAATAGTAGTGCCTAATAATAATAATAATAATAATAATAATAATAATTATTATTATTATTATTATTATTATTATTAATGTTATTATTATTATTATTATTATTATTATTATTATATCTAATATGTATCAGCTTGGCAAGGTAGCCAAAGACAAACAAGTTTAACAGGGTTTAGGAATTCTCGTCACCGGATATGTCGTCATTAAACCTCCTTCTTACCGATTACATTTTAGTCACCGGCGTTTTGGCCACGATTACATTTTAGTCATCAGCGTTCTCGTCACCGATTACATTTGATAATTACATTTATTAATGTTTTATTGAAAAAAAAATTAGTGATATTTCAATATCATTGTAATGTTGTTCCGTGGTTACGCATATACGTATAATGAGATTTAAATGTCATTGTAAAGTTGTTTCCATGGTTGCGCATATAAGTATAATGAGATTTAAATGTCATTGTAAGGTTGTTTCCGTGGTTGCGCATATAAGTATAATGAGATTTAAATGTCCTTGTAAGGTTGTTTCCTTGGTTGCGCATATAAGTATAATGTGATTTAAATGTCATTGTAAGGTTGTTTCCGTGGTTGCGCATATAAGTGTAATGAGATTTAAACGTCATTGTAAGGTTGTTTCCGTGGTTACGCATATAAATGTAATGAGATTTAAATGTCATTGTAAGGTTGTTTCCGTGGTTACGCATATAAGTATAATGAGATTTATATGTCATTGTAAGGTTGTTGCCGTGGTTACGCATATAAGTATAATGAGATTTAAATGTCATTCTAAGATTTTTACGCATATAAGTGTAATGAGATTTAAATGTCATTCTAAGATTTTTACGCATATAAGTGTAATGAGATTTAAATATCATTGTAAGGTTGTTAACCTGTTTACGCATATAAGTATAATGAGATTTAAATGTCATTGTAAGATTTTTACGCATATACGAGGCGCATCCAGAAAGTAAGTTTCCCGATTTTTTCCCCTTGAAAGTAAACGTAATTAGCCGTGCCAATTGCGCATGCGTAACAGATCTATGACGTATCAATAATATGCCAACCGTACAGGTCCCGCCTGGTGCCAGTAGCGTGGCAGCAGTAGTCAGAAATGGAAGCTCTTATTCCTTCTCCCGCCGCCTGCGAGGTTCGGTCGGTGATAAAGTTCTTTAATGCACAAAGCATTGCGCCAATTGAAATTCATCGGCAGCTGTCAGGTCTATGGGCCGAACATCATGAGTAAGCAGATGGTGCGTCGCTGGTGTAGGCAGTTTTCCGAAGGTCGTCAAAGTGTCCATGATGAAGAGCGCAGTGGGCGACCGTCCCTCATTAATGAAGATCGTGTTGAGCTCGTGCGGCAGTGCATCATGGAGAACCGTCGCTTCACGATTACGGAGCTGAACAGCCATTTTCCGCAGATATCGCGATCCTTGTTGCATTAGATTGTCACTAAGCACCTGCTGTTGAAATAAGTGTGTGTCAGGTGGGTGCCGAAAAACCTGACACCCGAACACAAAATGCAACGTTTAGGAGCAGCACTGACATTTCTGCAACGGTATCACGATAACGGCGACGAGTTCCTCCCTCGACAGGATCGTCACGGGCGATGAGACTTGGATTTCGCACTTCATCCCGGAAACCAAGCAGCAGTCAATGCATTGGCGGCATAGTCGATCTCCGGTCAGGACGAAATTCAAACAGACGCTGTCGGTACGGATAGTAATGTGCACGGTGTTCTGGGACAAGAAGGGCATTCTGCTCAATGACTTCCTTCCAAGGGGTGAAACAGTGAACGCTGACTGTTACTGTGAAACACTGCGAAAATTGCGACGTGCAGGTGTTATGCTCCTCCATGCCAATGCTCGTCCACATATGACTCGGCGCACAGCAGCTGTTTTAACGGAATTTGGCTGGGAGTTATTTCATCATCCACCCTACAGTCCTGATCTTCCCAGCGATTTTCACGTTTTCTTGCATCTCAAGAAATTCCTGTCCTCCGGTGAGCGTTTTGGCAACGACGAAGAGCTGAAGACGTCTGTCACACGCTGGTACCATTCACAGGCGGCAGAGTTCTACGACAGAGGGATACAAAAGTTGATCCCACGATACGACAAGTGTCTCAATTCTGATGGTGGCTATGTTGAAAAGTAGCTGAAACATTGCTGTACCTGTTGCCAATAAAGTTTTCCTGATAGTGTGTTCTTTTTTTTAATAGGGAAACTTACTTTCTGGATGCGCCTCGTAAGTATAATGAGATTTAAATATCATTGTAAGGTTGTTAACGTGGTTACACATATAAGTATAATGAAATTTAAATGTCATTGTAAGGTTGTTTCCGTGGTTACACATAGGCTATAAGTATTTGGCAAAACATTTTAGGTGTAAGGTGACGTTCTTACTTCTTTTAGTTATTATCAACTTTTTTTTGTGTTGATGGAGCATCACGAAGGGGAATTTCGATTCACTCGAAGTATTAGGGGCTTTAGTGTTATTGCGAAGGTCACTCCTCACCCCGTAAAAAGAAGAAAGTGTTGGATTTAGACAGAAGAATTAGTGGGGTGCTGAACGATACCCTGAGCGTAAAGATGATGAAGGTCTTACATACCTCAGAGCCATCGGACACAATTTAGGTGGCAATTTTGAAACATAAATCATGTAACATTTTATGCTGTGTAGAAATTTTGAAACATTAATCACACAACATTTTACACAATGTGTCTATGGATATTTTACTTGTCAAAATGAAGTATAATTTTTAGAAAATGTGTACTGGAGATCAAAATATCGGGTGACCAAAATGTCGAAGTGACCAAAACACCGGGTGACAAAATTGCAGTGGTACAATGCCGAGAGTTCTGGTGACAAGAATTCCTCTTTCCTATTAAATAATAGCATTCAAAAAATCAGATAAAATACCTTATCCTTGTATTGGTATTTTATACCTGTATATAAGATTGTATGTAAAAATTAAATCATCCACATCATTTTGAAAATTATGTAGAAGTAGATATCTACTTTTTGACAATACTTCAGTAATACTTACTTACAAATGGCTTTTAAGGAACCCGAAGGTTCATTGCCGCCCTCACATAAGCCCACCATAGGTCCCTATCCTGTGCAAGATTAATCCAGTCTCTATCATCATATCCCACCTCCCTCAAATCCATTTTAATATTATCCTCCCATCTACGTCTCGGCCTCCCTAAAGGTCCTTTTCCCTCCGGTCTCCCAACTAACACTCTATATGCATTTTTGGATTCGCCCATACGTGATACAAATACTTCAGTAATGTACAGTATAATTGTATAATTATCCAATCTTAAGATTTTAAATTCAGAAAAGATTAGTTTAGAAAGGTAATCAACAAGTTACGAAGTAGATTTTGATTATTTATAATTTGAGTGAAAATGAAAGGGTCTGAACAAATTTTTGAAGTTCCGGCCACGCAGTAATGTCACTTTGGATGTTGGACCGAAAAAGAACTATATAAACTGTACGTGAAATATTTACGTGTATAAAATACCACGGATAATGACAAATTTGTCAGTTGTTTTACGTAATCTGCTGCTTAGGCAAGAAAAAATGCGAGAATATCATGAAATTATTTGATGGTGTAAACACAGTTTTGACGCTGTGCGTGTAAAACAAGCCTTGGCGAAGCCCACGTGCTGTAACAAGACTACTCACTTGTTGACAGACACCGGTGACGTGAAGGATATTCGAATCGACCATTTGGCTCATTCGATAGCTCGCTGCAGGCTCTGAAGAAAAAACTTTTATTGAGAACTTGATCTCTCTCTCTGAACGACAAAAGCATTTGAGCTACTGGTCGTCACACAATGGACGCCGGTGTGATATGCAGTCGGCTTCTAACGCACACTGCAAGGGGCACAGCGGGAAACACGGATTCGAAATATGGCGTGTTATACTTGAAGCTTTCTATGGTAATAATAAAGCAGGATTCCGCCGTCTTGTGGATAATACCATCCAGGCGGACCGCATTCTATTCTCGGCGCAGAGATTTCCATCCTCGAAACTGGGTGTATTGTCCCTTGTCATGTACTGCGGTGTGTTGTGTTAATGATGACTCTGTCCCTTGCTAACCACTAGACTAGGAAGGCTCTCAGTATGACTGTCTATTGTTTCTATATACAGGGTGAGTCAGGAGAAATGATACATGATTTGAGGGGTGATAATATTGTTGATTCTGAATAAAACAATTTATATGAGCATATGTGCTGTTTTTATAGGTCAGTTTCTGTCAGATGGGTTTCCAATTCACTGTGGGATAAAGAAAGGAGATGCACTATCACCATTACTTTTTAACTTTGCTCTAGAGCAGACGTCTCCAAAAGCCTGCTCGCGAGTAAGCCCCTGAACGGAACCGAAGCCAGTACGTAATGAGCGCTTTCCGCCTCACCCATCTCCACCTGTACTGTACTCAATGTTTATGCGCAAACGAAGAGCAGTGGCGGACTGCCATTGTCATTGTGTTGGTCGGAGTGTTCCACCGTTTCACAATGTCTTCTAATCATGGACGTAGTACATTCAAGGATGAAAGGGAAGAGAAATATATTTTCGTGTTAGTGGGAAGAGTATGAGATGTTTAATTTGTTCGAAAAATCTTAAAAGTGTGTTAAAATTCAACATGTGAAAATAATTTATTTTGGAACGTCTGTATAACTGTTGCTTATACATAATAATCAGTATATTACGAAACGTTTGCACTCAGTTTCACAAGCTATACTTACAGTTTTCGTTTCATTTTAGGTGAAATACATACAAATATTTTGATAAATTTGAAACAAAAAAAAAATACAAACACAATATAACACGTATCCTCAGTCTTAAACACAAAAACTTGTTGCTAGCTATCTTCTAACTTGGAATATTGGAAAATTAATGAAGCCCTTTGCAGAATGAGCATTTGTAAAATCGTGCATACAAAATGTCTTCTAGGTGTAATGCTAAATGAATTATTCCATTATTGAATATTCTCCAATCAAAAGTAGAAGCTTCCTAGTATGTCAAAATAATATACAAACGTATGGTATTTCTTATCCTTTGGATGTTATTATTTGTAAACATAATGGAGATCGTTGCCACAATGCCTAACTGACCGCTCCCATCTGTTGAGGAACGAGTCTCTCCCCATTCTCTACAGCACACTGTGTTCGGCGGGCACCATCGGGATCACGAATGACTGTACGCGTTTTGGAGACCTCTGCTCTAGAGTATGCCATTAGGAAAGTCCAGGATAACAGAGAGGGTTTGGAATTGAACGGGTTAAGTCAGCTGCTTGTCTATGCGGATGACGTGAATATATGTAAGGAGAAAATTCACAAACGATTAGGGAAAACACGGGAATTTTACTAGAAGCAAGTAAAGATATAGGTTTGGAAGTAAATCCAGAAAAGACAAAGTATATGATTATATCTCGTGACCAGAGTATTGTGCGAAATGGAAATATAAACATTGGAAATTTATTATATGAAGAGGTGGAGAAGTTGAAATATCTTGAAGCAACAGTAACAAATATAAATGATACTCGGGAGGAAATTAAAAACAGAATAAATATGGGAAATGCCTGTTATTATTCGGTTGAGAAGCATTTATTATCCAGTCTGCTGCAAAAAATGTGGAAGTTAAAATTTATAAAACAGTTATATTACCGGTTGTTTTTTATGGTTGTGAAATTTAGACTCTCACTTTGAGAGAGGGACATAGGTTAAGTGTGTTTGAGAATAAGGTGCTTTGGAAAATATTTGGGGCTAAGAGAGATGAAGTTACAGGAGAAAGTTACACAACACAGAACTGCACGCATTGTATTCTTCATCTGACATAATTAGGAACATTAAATCCAGACGTTTGAGATGGGCAGGGCATGTAGCACGTATGGGCGAATCCAGAAATGCATATAGAGTGTTAGTTGGGAGGCCGGAGGGAAAAAGACCTTTAGGGAGGCCGAGATATAGATGGGAAGATAATATTAAAATGGATTTGAGGGGGGTGGGTTATGATGGTAGAAAATGGATTAATCTAGCTCAGGATAGGGACCAATGGCGGGCTTATGTGAAGGCGGCAATGAACCTCCTGGTGCCTTAAAAGCCAGTAAGTAAGTAAGTATGTTCTGTTTTTAACTCTTTCGGAGAAAACTAATAGAAACAATGAAGAACGGGAAAAGTACAGGTGATAATAAATTAAAACATTGTTGCCTTATTTTATGTTTAACTGTGTATCTTTACAGAACATGTTCATAAAGTCCACCGTCAACTTCATTGCATTTTGCTGCTCTTGTAGACAGCTGCTGTGTTGCTGATCTGAGCTGATTCGCACATTCCTTCACTTGAGCACAAGCATGTAAATTGCTAGCGAGATGTTCCTCCCTTCTTTCCACTTTGCGCTTGTAAACTTCGCTCTTAAGCCAACCCCACACACAGTAATCCAATGGAGTAATGTCGGGTGACCTCGGTGGCCAAGAAATTACTCCAACGCGACCGATCCAACGCCCAGGATACGTTTCATTTATCCTACTACAACCTAATGTCGTTTTGGTTGCGTCTGCATATGAGTGCTGATGAAGGACATGAGAATGACTACCGTGATTTTAAAACTGCTGTTCGTGAGATACTGTTAGAACAGGTGATATGTTCATGTAAATTTTTTGTTCATAATCACCAGTATTCACACACCTCACAGCATGTACCTTACTTCCTGGCTGACTTATTAGTTTGCAGCGTGTTGCATTTTTAGATTCTGAAACTTAAATCTTAATTTATTTATTTATTTATCTATTTTCATCTATTTTATTTATTTATTTACTTATTTAACCTGGTAGATATAAGGCCATCAGGCCATGTTATTCGAAATTTCTTTCTTCCTGCTTTCCTCGTCGAGTCTCATTCACCAATCTTTCTGGATTCATCCTCATCTTCTTCTTACTTGTAATGTTCACATTAAAATTACTTCGAGTAGTATTCTATTATCCATCTTTTTAATGTGTCCGAACCAAATGAGTTGTTTTGTTTTGATCTTATCGACAACGGTGTAGGTCATTTTCATAATTTGTCTCAGTTGTTTGTTCCCATCTTTTTCCATTCTTAATTTTCCAGCAGTACTTCTCCAAAAATCTGCCTCGGTGATTAATATTACCTCATTTGATCATCTCTTCATTTGCCATACCTCATTAATGTATTGAGCAGTATCTTTTTTATTATTTTTGTATATAATTTATTTCGTATTTTTGTTTATCTATCACATAATACTCCATTTATGACGGATATAGCTGTTCTACCTTACATAAGTTTTTTTAATTGCGTTATCCGTTGAGCGTATTCCGAATCTCAGCGCTGAGCAATCTGATGGCATCACAGTGTTCCGAATTTCACCGATGGAGTCACTGATGCTCCACCGGTGTCGCACCGGTGCCATCAGCTTGCAGAGGTGGTGGCAGTCTCCATCAGCCGCCATCAGTGAATCTGACTGGCTCTTGTATAGGGCGGGAATTAGCAGACGAATGGCATCGTGCACTGTTGTGTCATGGCGGTGTGTTCTGCTGTATTGTTTGTAATGAGCATAACGTAAAAACAGTATGTTAATGGCTTATGAGCGAACATGTCAACGGACCAGTTATTACTACCGGTTCAAGAAATAAATCGTTCATGTTCTCTTTTCTTTGAATGAGATGGCAGTACGGAAATTTCGTAAAATTTTGCTAGCGTAGCACAGACAACAACTTATATCGTCGCCATGACAGCAGGCAATCCTTCCAGCAGTTTTGTTCCGATTTCGCTGCAGCGTGACGTCATTGTTGTCCACCGGTCCGGTGAGATTCGGAATACGCTGAATCTTATACACAGTAATCCAATGGAATAAGGCCGGGTAAAATCGGTGGCGAAGAAATTACTTCAATGCGACCGATCTAACGCCCAGGATATGTTTCATTGATCCTACTACAACCTAAAGTAGTTTTGGTTGCGTCCGCATGAGTGCTGATGATGGATATGAGACTGACGCCCATGATTTTCAAACAGCTGTATGTGAGATACTGTCAAGAACAGGCATATGTTCATAGTCACTTCCTATAAACTTTTTTTTTGTTCAGAATCACCGGTATTATCACCCCTCACAGCACGTACCTTTCCTCCTGACTCACACATTAGTTTGCAGCGTGTTACATTTTTAGGTTCTGAAACTTAAATCTTAATTTATTCTTCCATGTTATTCGAAATTCCTTTCTTCCTGCTTTCCTCGTCGATTCCCATTCGCCAATCTTTCCGGATTCATCCTCGTCTTCTTCTTACTAGTAGTGTCCACATTAAAATTACTTCGAGAAGTATTCTTTTATCCATCTTTTTAATGTGTCCAAACCAAATGAGTTGTTTTGTTTTGATTTTATCGACCACGGTTTAGGTCATTTTAATAATTTGTCTCACTTGTTTGATCCTATCTTTTTCCATTCTTAATTTTCCAACAGTACTTCTCCAAAAATCTGCCTAAGTGATTAATATTACTTCATTTGATCATCTCTTCATTTGCCATACCTCATTAATGTATTGCGAAGTATCTTTTTTGTTATTTTTGTATATAATTTAATTTGTATTTTTGCTTTCCATATATTTCTATCACATAATACTCCATTTATGACGGATATAGCTGTTGTACCTAAAATACGTTTTGTTTTAAATTGTGTTATCCATTGGAATGAAATATTATGTAAATTTTTAAATACAGTCAGTGCCAGCTTTTTTGGCCCGTGTTCTTGAGTGAAGAACCAGTCAGTGAGCACTTGTTGCCAATGCAGCTGAGAACAGTACCACCTAACACGTCACGTCAGCAATCTGCCAATCACAGTTGTCAGTCTTCTTGCCCACTTTGCGTTTCTGGGATGTATCCTTGAGTCAGTGGCATCTGGTTGTCTAAACAGATTTGTCTACAGCAATCTGCCATTGACAGTAGTCAGATTTCTCGCCCACATAATGTAGCAAAGACAATATACTTGCTCTCAACGTACCCATTCTTGAAATATCTTCTGCAATCCATGTCTGGTCATAGACAGTGAACACTCAACAGTAGTCAAGTCAAATAACAAAGATATTCTCAGTAACTCGGAGCAACGGGTTTTGTATTCTCAACAACCGCAATTCACCTTCATTAGGCAAAATACTATTAAGACGTTTAAGCTTTAAGAAAAAGCAGTATCATCACGATTAACATCATCATCATCATCATCATCATCATCATCATCATCATCGTCACTCCAAGGATTAGGCAATTGCCCGTTCCGACTTCATAATTCATCTGCCCAACGTTTTGTAGGTCTCCCGACCCCACACCTTCCTCTTGCTTGATAATTTCTTGCTAACAATCGATATCTCTCTTTACTCATTCCATTCATGTGTTCAATCGACTTGTCTATAATTCGTGACTTCGTCCAATA
The DNA here is from genome assembly GCF_040183065.1 of Periplaneta americana. Lineage (NCBI taxonomy): Eukaryota > Metazoa > Arthropoda > Insecta > Blattodea > Blattidae > Periplaneta > Periplaneta americana. The sequence goes on from NC_091127.1 coordinate 138,671,208, forward strand.
AAGTCTGTACTTTTAATTCTTCTCTTATATCCTCATTTATAATTCTATCAAGTTTTGTGCACCCTTTAACTTTTCTGAGAAACCTCATCTCCGCTGTCTGTATCCTATATTTCTGTTTTTCCTTGGAGCCCAAGTTTCACATCCATACAATATTGTGGGAATCACCATAGCTTTATACATTTCTACTTTCGTTTCTCTTTTAATTTTATTTTTGAACGTTCTCTGTATTGTTCCACATACCGTCTGAAATTTATTTATTTTAGAATCAATGTCTCTTTCCATATTGTAGCTAATATCACAGCCCAAATATTTGAAACTAGACACCTGTTCTATAATTTGATTTTCTAAAATATTTTGGATCTCACTGGATATTTTCCTCTAAATGTCTTTGTTTTTCTTTCTGATATCTTTAGATCATATAACTTACATATTTTATTTAATTCATTTAAAGATTTCTGTATGTCGTCTTCATTTTTCTGTATTATGATTAAATCATCTGCAAACAAAAGATTATTTATATATACTTTATTATCTACTCTTATTCCTGGATTCATTAAAACTTGCCATTTATTTAAAATGCCGCCTATATAAACATAAAGTGGGCAATAAACTACACCCTTGTCGTAACCCAGTGTTTGTTTTAACTATGTCTGTTCTTCTGAATCCGGTGTCTATAATTATATTTGTATCTTCATAATTATAATTCCTTTATTGTTTCAGCAAGGCACAGTGGGTATCTTTGCAATAGTAATATTTCCCATAATTTTTGTCTGTTAACTCGATCGAAGGCCTTATCCAAATCTATAAATCCTATGTGAGTTTCTAAGTTCTCTTCTCTTCTCTTCTCTTCTCTTCTCTTCTCTTCTCTTCTCTTCTCTTCTCTTCTCTTCTCTTCTCTTCTCTTCTCTTCTCTTCTCTTCTCTTCTCTTCTCTTCTCTTCTCTTCTCTCCTCTCCTCTCCTCTCCTCTCCTCTCCTCTCCTCTCCTCTCCTCTCCTCTCCTCTCCTCTCCTCTCCTCTCCTCTCCTCTCCTCTCCTCTCCTCTCCTCTCCTCTCCTCTCCTCTCCTCTCCTCTCCTCTCCTCTCCTCTCCTCTCCTCTCCTCTCCTCTCCTCTCCTCTCCTCTCCTCTCCTCTCCTCTCCTCTCCTCTCCTCTCATCTCATCTCATCTCATCTCCTCTCCTCTCCTCTCCTCTCCTCTCCTCTCCTCTCCTCTCCTCTCCTCTCCTCTCCTCTCCTCTCCTCTCCTCTCCTCTCCTCTCCTCTCCTCTCCTCTCCTCTCCTCTCCTCTCCTCTCCTCTCCTCTCCTCTCCTCTCCTCTCCTCTCCTCTCCTCTCCTCTCCTCTCCTCTCCTCTCTCTCTCCTCTCCTCTCCTCTCCTCTCCTCTCCTCCCCTCTCCTCCCCTCCTCTTCCCTTCCCTTTTCTCTCTTCTCTTCTCTTCTCTTCTCTTCTCTTCTCTTCTCTCCTCTCCTCTCCTCTCCTCTCCTCTCCTCTCCTCTCCTCTCCTCTCCTCTCCTCTCCTCTCCTCTCCTCTCCTCTCCTCTCCTCTCCTCTCCTCTCTCCTCTCCTCTCCTCTCCTCTCCTCTCCTCTCCTCTCCTCTCCTCTCCTCTCCTCTCCTCTCCTCTCCTCTCCTCTCCTCTCCTCTCCTCTCCTCTCCTCTCCTCTCCTCTCCTCTCCTCTCCTCTTCTCTTCTCTTCTCTCCTCTCTTCAATTAACATAGAATACAAATTAGCACGTCAAATTATCTATAACAGCAATAACGTTATAAGTGAAAACAATGCAATTCCGCTCAGGAAAATAGTTTTGTTAACATTCCGTCATCGATAGCCAATTAGAATTAAACACGAACAAATGTAAGCGATCTTACTTTGATGTGGCGTGAATCAACACACTTATTGAAGACTGTGGTTCTTATCCACGTGCGTGTCAACGTCTTCTGGAGTCTGACCGAAGTTCATAGCTATGTTAGCAAATTATCTTCCTGCTAAACAGTGCATTCTTAACAACTTCACTTCCTTCTCGAGGCTTTTATATCGTGTTAGAATATTTCTAAAATATTTCCTAAGTTCATAGATCATAGACCAATACAGAAAGTGCTACAGGGTAGTTATATCCTTGGTCACAACATAATTTATTTGAGGTAATTGGATTTCTTTAGTAATGTGCGTTAGTAAGCATGCAGAAAAAATCAAATTTATAGCTGTATTTGAATTGAAGTGTTCAGAACCATAGTGGGCCAAGCGCCATTTGCTAAAACCGTATAAAACAAGGGTTAAAATGAAGTTATTATCATAATTCAATGGAAACATATAGCAAGTAATATAAAATATAAACATTAAAACTAATTGATATGTCAATCGTGATTAAACTATTCTATTCACTTAACTTTAACTCTTGCTTTCTAAGTTTTTAATAAATGGCGCTTGGCCCACTGTGGCTCTGAACCCTTCAATTGTTTGGAGTAGCCAGACACAATGGACTCAACAAAGTAATGTTCTTGTAAATCGTACTTATTTGCCCTAAAGACGGAATCTCTAGGCCTATACGGTTCCAAATATTACAGAGTTTAGGTTCAGTTCACAATGAAATACTAAACACAGTCACTGTGAAGGTGTAATATCTAGATAACGTAGCGTTTGAAGAAGATTTTTTAAGGACTCTCTCTAAATCATACATCGCATAAAAGAATCGTGTCCGTGTAAAAGAGATTTTCATATGAAATATAGTTTATCCACTTCATCGCCAAAATTTTCTTCTCTGTTCTGTCAAATATCTTTTAAGACATTACTGGAGACGACACTATTTTACTGGAATAAGAAAAATAGAATCAAACTACAGGTTACAGTATTGTTAGAAAAGTTTTGAAAGACATTTACGAGACCCTTAAAACTTTCGGTAGAAGCACAATTGGAGTAACATTGTTAGTTATCCAGTTATCTTTATCCAACATTGAAGTATATAGAAACTTACCTCTCACATTAAATGTGATATAATTTTTAGTCATTAGAAAGCCATCGGAAATAATAACACTGTGAGGTATACGTAAAGCAAAGGCATAGTAAGACGTAGATTCCTAGTTTAAAATTGCTGGAATTGAAAAATGTAACTACTTCATATTCATACATATATGAGCCGTTCAGAGCAAAAGTGGTGTAAGTCAAAATTGGGTAATGAGGTTTAAAGTAAAAATTTTCTAAAATACAGCATAAAGTAGCAGTTAATATGTCCTTCGTGCTATCTACTGACTACTAATAGTTTAAATTAATTGACTATTAATTGCTACTTTGCGCTGTATTGTACATAATGTTTACTTTAACTCTCATTGCCCATTTTTGACTTACACCACTTTTGCTCTCAGCGGCTCATATTGTTCCTTTAATAATTGTAACTCTTTTATTCTAAATAAATCTTAAATTAAGTATCTCAGAATAATAATCGACCAACACTTACGTTGGGATAAAAATGTTATCCTTCTGTGTAATAGATTAAGAAAAATTATTCACTATTTTGTAATCGTACAAAATTACTTCACCGTTTACCTTATCATTTCGAATTAGGACAACTTATTTATATGCATTTATTTTAGGAAAGGGAAGTAGAAATGGAAGGAAAGCTGCAAAGCTTCGTCAGTGAAAATATCATTTACGACCCAACTAAGCCCATACAATGACTTTAAGAGTTTTATTCACAAACGTTTGAAGGGACAGGAAGTGTGTAATAAACTGTGTGTAATCAAGTGTGTGTAACTTCAGAAAGATTGCCTTGAGTTTGATGCTACCATAAATTTCGTCTGAAAAGGCCGAGAAATTATCGCGATACAGTCGGCATTCTAGACATCCATTTACCTATAGGTCATTTTTTCTGGTAAATTGGTAGAGCATTGGAACGTATGTAGTTGAATATCCTGAAATATTAATAATGAATCTAATGCCTTAAAATGTATGTATGTATGTATGTATGTATATATATATATATATATATATATATATATTTATTTATTTACACTGCAAGTGGGCAAGCACCCGATGGCAGTGTTATACACAATATAAACAATACACAATAAAATTACAACATACAATATAATTTTACACTACAAATACAATTATACAATACACAGTACAATTTAGCACAATAATTACAATTGATAATAATACATAAAATAACCTAATTAATAAGTGAACCTAATTTTACAATACAACCTAAATACAAGGCCCTACATAAGTTTCACATTGGTACAGATAATAGTCTTTCACTTTACTCTCATCTCACTCACTGTAGTGCCACTATGATGCATTTCACTGACACTTTAGGACACATTTCACTGACACTATAGAACATATTTAATTTACACTATAAATCATCACTGATCGGAACTATTCACTGCACTGTAAAACCATAACTTCACTGACTCACCTCGCTTCACTGATGCAACAGCTCAAATAAGACAAATACTTACACACTTATGCATACTTATAAACAGAACTACATTTAAGCTAAACATTTCTAGTCTAAGGCCCTCTTACACGCTATTTTAAAATAATTAACAATTCAAACCAAGAGAATAACCCGTCAGGCTAAATAAATACATGTCACCTTAAAAGAATTAAATGTTTAATGTCACCTTAATTTTAATTTGCACTTTATACACAACTTTTTAAGTTATTCTTCTATCTCCTTAAGGACAGCCCTCAAAGACCGCTGCAGGTAGGTCATTCCATTTATAGTTCTATTTAAAAATGAGAATTTACCTACATCCGTTTTCTGTTTCCTACATTTGATTTTAAAATCATGATCGTTTCTACCATAATACGTTGGCTTTTCTAACCGAGCCGTTATGTCTATCCATGCTTTCTGACCTAGATATGCTCTATACAATGATGTTATTCTAGTCTTCCTATGTCTGTTTTCCAAAGTTTCCCATTTAAGTTCTTTTATCGTATCGTTTCCATCTTCTCTTTTACCTTTAACAAATTTAGCTGCCCTATACTGGATTCTTTCTAAGGAATTTATATGATATATTCTATAGGGATCCCAACATGTAGTTCCGTATTCCATTAACGGTCGCACTAACGTTAGGATCACAGTGAAATAACATCTGAAAAATCGTAGAATTTCTTATTAGATATTGGACACTGAATTGCAAGTACAATAATTATAAAATATGATGTGATTCTTGAGATGAATGATTGAATTTTATTTAAATGTGAATTTAACAAAGGGTCGGATAGAGCCATGAGAAGAAATTAAGAGAAAGTAAAAGTAAACAGTACGAATGGATAATAAACAATTTTTCTTCGGGAGGTCCCCCATCTCAAATGCCTGTTCCGGTCAATCTGACTAGTAGTTTTTAGTGGCTTTCACGATCGTGAATAAAAAGTTTTAATGTCGGGCTGATTCCCATCTACAAATAATGCTTCGCAATGTTACTGATTGTACGGGCTTTAACAGAAACGTACAGCTCAATACGTTGGGTTGCCTAAAGTAATAAATACATTCTTCGGAAGAGCAGATAAGCAGTCTAAACCAGGGCTGGGCACATTACGTGATTCTGAGAAATGAGCGCTGTGTGCTTTAAAGAGCGGGTCTTGCGAGCACTGTGACGTATGCATACTGCACGTCATTCATTGTCGTGCAGTGTTGACTCTCTGCAGTATGATGGCGAACTTTGAAGACGGAGCTTCCGCTCATACACTAAAGCGTCCCGCTACTCCCAATGCTTTCAATGTATCATGGGAGGAGGAGTTATTTTTCGTAGAGGGCCGTGGATTGGCAAAGTGTTTAATTTGACATAAAACACTCTAACTGATTAAGAAGTTCAATATCCAACGGCATTATTCCTTACAACATGCTACTGAATATGACAAATATGTATGTAATGAACGCTATAAATTAATGCAACTTAAAAACATGTTTCTCAGGTACATTATATTAGAATGTCAATGTGATACTTATATTGCATTGTAAGTTATTATACATTTAGTAATATATAATTTTAAATTACACAAGTATTATTATATATCATAGTATAGTATATTACAGTTCATGATATATATCATATTATATCTTATATCATATCATATATCATATCATATCATATCCTATCATATCATATATCATATCATATCATATCATATATCATATCATATCATATCATATCATATATCATATCATATCATATCATATCATATCATATCATATCATATCATATCATATCATATCATATCATATCATATCATATATCATATCATATCATATTTTATGTATTAACAGGATGACAATAATGCACTTAGTGATTCGGCTATGAGAATTAGCTACAAAAATTTGCCACGAAATTGCAAAGGAATTAAAAACATTCAAAGCAGGTGAATTAATCAAGCGATGTTTAATTACATTGGCAGATGAACTCTGTTCACAGCAACTAGGGGAATTGGAAGCCATACGCCTGTCTCGTAGAACCGTGGTGAGGAGATTGCAGTATGTGCGTATGGGTTATATAAATAAGCCTAATGATTTGTGTGTGTGCATAGAGCGAAGTTTCTTCCATTAAATTAATAAGAGTGTTATAAATTCTGTAATGTACAATGGATTGATATAATATCCTTATAAACTATTATGTACTGACAGACTGAATGAACAGAACAACCGTCGCTCTTGTTATATTAATGCAGGGAAGGCAGCTGTAATGTCAGTCCGCCACTGCGTGAGCGTTCTGCTCTGGCTTGCCTTGCGGAGCGAGAGCAACTCTGGCCGACTAAATGGAGGCGCTCTCATGCCCGGCCCTGGTGTAAACCTTGATGTGTCGGCAACATTCTCTGCTTTAAATGTTAAGCGAGACGGTTTACTCTATAAGCGAAAGCTGTAGATTGTAGACTACTTCGTTGGGAAGGGGATGGTATTTGTAAAATGTGATTTGTGATTTAATGGAGCGGGAGCGATACAGTATGGACGAGTCGATGGACATGCTGTTAGACGTTTGGAACAAGTGGAAGAAATCAGGGACAAGCAGCTGCCTTATATAGTTAATTATATCCAGAAAGCCGACATCTAAAACGAGGCTGATTTAGAGAGCTAGAGCAGGGGCTACGTCAACATGACACACTACATGCATCAGCGCGCCCACGACATGTCCGGCAAAGGCCTGCTGTCGCTGCTGATGCAGTTAGAGGCTGTAGCAGCAGAAACTCACACCAGTAAGAGAGCTGCGGCTCGAAACTTGCATCTGGATCACATGATGGTCAATCGTGTTCTCAAACGAGATCTTGAGTGGCATCCGTTTAAGCGACACACTACTCAGAACCTGGAACGTGGTGATTATTGCTGTCGTGAAGCATTTTGAGGATGGTTTTTGGAGAAGATTAGTTTCCAAACCATTACTACAATAAAAATATAGATTTTTTTGCCGTTATATTATTTACTTTTCTTATTTATTACGTACATATTGGCAATCAAAACTTCTTAAGACGAATTTTGTGGACAGAAAAGTGCATGCACATTCGGGAGTGTGGGCAGTCTCAACGAACACTACTACGCGGACGTCAATCCACATTGTAGGAAAAGGTGCACATTCAAGGCCGATTTTCCATCTATGTTAAAATGAATATCATAGTCCTATTTTATCGATGGTAGCGTGAACGGCGTAGAATATTCGATCTTTCTGACTGAGCATTTGAGTGTGTTACACGGTAATGTCCTTGTTATTCGAGCGAATATTATCTTCTAATATGATGGCCATCCAGCACACAGAACAAGATCTGCTCAAACTTTTTAAAAATAGAAAATATCCATGTCGGTGGATTGGTCTTAAAAGTCTTTACATCAATGGACACCAAATTCGCTTAATCCCACGCCCATCATGGAATTCTTTTTGAGGGGCTACCACCCTACCCATTATCTCCTGGCCCTAGTTGCCTCGTAAGTGCCATCTTGGTATCACTTGTGAGGTTCAGACCTGTCTTCGGACAGTTGACTAAACAACAACAACAACAGCAACATGCGTGATAAAATTTACGCAACGCTGCCCGAAAGCAGGATTGATCTTGTGAGAAGAGCTAGGGAAGTAGCCTAAGTGAAAATGTCACACCATTCAGCTGTCGAAGGTGCAAGAAAGCGTAATGACGCGTATAGTGATTTGTGCAGAACAGCAGGGTGGTTATTTTCAACATATTTTGAAATTAAAATGATACACAACGTAATTTTATTGGATTGTTTATTTTCATTTTTCTTCTAACCTTCCGCCTGTAGACTAGGTCGTCCCGCTGCACACGTAAGGCAGAGAAGTTGCCGATGTGATAGGGGTATAGGATCTAAATCTGCTTTACCGAAGCATCTATTACGTTATTCAACGACTTACTGAACTCTATGCATCTGTTATAACATGAACGTCTCTCGCAGACTTGCCAATAGAGGTAATGGGAAATAGGAAAGTATGGAGGAATTAAAGTAAAGCAATAAAGAAAAAATTTTAAGAAATTTATGAAAATGTTAAGGATAAATGGAGAAAACCGGAATAAAAGTAGAATAACGAATGAAATATGAAAGTTGAGAGGCGGGGAGAATGAGAAAGAAAAATCGGCAAAGAATCAAGCATATTAGGAATCCAAGAAACAGAAATATAAGAGAAACGCGGTTAGTAAAGAAAATTCTGAGAATATATTGTATAATAATAACCCTTCTGCCATTGATAAGTACGTAGAATATGGAAAGGAAGAGAACGCGAAAGAAATTAGCAGAATAATAATTTCAAAGATAGTTAATGAGGAATTTTATGCAAAAGGTAAAACAAGAACGCAGAAGAAAACGAGTGGAGGAAATAAGGATGATAAAAGAAGTGTGAAGAATGAAGAGGAGGCTATAGGTAATATAAGGAAGAAAAGAAAATTAAAAATAGAAGGAAATCATTAAAGAGGAATGAAAATGTTAAGCAAACAAACAGAGAAGAAAATGAGGCACCTGGAGAAGAAGTATATGAGAAAAATATGAATTGAAAAAAAAAACTGAGAATACAGAAGAGAAAGGAGATGGTGGAAGATAGCTGAGAATGAATAAAAAATGCAAATAGAAACATAAAGGAAAAATATAAAATGAAAATATACAACAAATTTAATATAACTTTTGTCCTTATTAAATTGAAAAGTGTGTGCTATATGTAGTAATGCTGTGAAATTTGTGAATTCCTTTTTCACTATTTGAGAGAGCAATCGGTTTGACTTCTTAAAAATCTCATGTTCATAACTCGTAACTAAAGTGAATTAATAAGATTATTATACAACTGTGTGACAAATGAAGTGGCATTTCATTTCGGTTTCAATTGTGATGTTCTCGTAACAAATAGTCATTTTATAAAGCAAAATTAGAAACCTCAATATCATTTCAATGTTTTCTGATGCAGAATGATTCTAAACTGATTCCATTATGTAGTGAACAATCCATGTATAAAAATTTACTAAGTTGAATATTGTATGGACAGTCTGTTTCCTGTGATGGAGTCATCCAAGTTACACCAGAGTTCATTTCCGTCTTTAAAATGCTGATATAGTAGTATTTAGTAGTATTTATTTATTTAACCTGGTAGAGATCAGGGTGATTCACGAGAAAAGGTAAAAAAAGATAAGATACGATCTTAGATCATTTTGAATGAAAAAGTTCATATGAACATAGGTTCGTTTTCGAACAATGGTGGATCCAGATGCACTTTTTTGGTAAAACGTCTCGACCCTGTGTGATTCAGACGTTACCATATGTGAGATGTGTGACAAGGTCACCGATCGCAATGAATGACGTAACATAGAAATCTGCATTGTGAGCGATGTAGATAAGAGAAGTTCATTCACCTCACAAACCGGGTGGTGGGCATTACAAATGTCCAATCCCCTGCCCTTGTCTGATGTAATGACACAGAACCAGCACATAACACAAATACAATATCACTTATTAGTTCACAGCAGTTCAGTCAGCTACCTGCAGTACAGTAGTTATACAGGTACAGTTATTGGAAGTGTTAAGTTATGTTTTTCAAGATGCCGTGTAAATTTTCGACTACAAAATACGCCGATATTATGTATGTTTATGGTTTGTGGAATAGAAGTGACTTGCGTGCTGTCGCTGAATATGAACGACGCTTTCCGAATAGAAGGTTACCATATCGAAGAGTATTTATTATCTATGGGGTTGGATAAAAGACTTGGTAAAGCAAAGGAAGGTGGAAACGAGGGAGGCGCTGATCGCACGCCGCATAAAGAACAGCCACGAGCAACTCTCCCGAGCGATGAACGCGATTCACGCCCGAGCGCAACAGTGTATTGAAGCAGAAGGTGGTGCCTTTGAAAATGCGCAAGAAAATCGACCCCGATGTCTAGAATATTAGGTATGTATGCATATGTGAATATAAACTTTAAATTTTTCTGTTATCTGTCTCTAAATGCGAGTTAGTACAATGGAATCTCAGACGTTTTTATGAAATCAAAGAACTATATCTCCGTAACCTTTCGAAAACGGACCCATATTCATATGAAATTTTTGACTCGAAATGGCTTCAGAATTCACATCCTAAATTATTTACCTTTCCTCGTGAATCACCCTGTATAAATACGTTATTATTCATACGGAGGAAATAAATGAGAGAGATATGAATTTTAATTTACTTAGAGCCCTCTTTTCAACAAAAATACTCCATCGATTCTGAGAAGACATATACACAAGCATATAAACTAATGTACAACGGAGGGAAATTATTTGTATTACTAATTATACTCTATTACCGACCCAATTCATAGGAATTGGGTCATAGAGCATTATTCACTAATCGCTGTGAATAATTTTCTTTTCAATATATTCCCTTTAAAATAACATAATTGAGCATTTTCACACTTTATCTGTTGGAATTGTGCGCTTGACTGTACTGATGTGAAGGGGAGGGATCCAATTCCTCACTCATCTGTGTCGGGCAGCTTTGTGGTTTGTTCTGCTGAAGATTCATTTATCGTGCGGCATTGTAATTCAGTTGGCTGTCGGGTCAAGGTAGGCTGATAATCATGTAATTAAGATACAGAACAGAAATTAATGAACATGCTTATAATTAAAACAGTATCAGTACTCCCGATATGATAAACTCCACTATCCTTAACGAAAACTACGAGTTTGGTAGATCAAATTCTTCTAAATTCATATGGATGCATTTGGATACTACAAACTTTGTTGCTTTCGAATACGTATCAAGCAGAAACTAAATTAAATGCTACATTAAATCTGTACCTGAGAGCTAGAGTGACGCAAGACACAAAACATTAATTTTACAGGAGAGCCTAAAAACAAAAAAATTCTCATATTTTTGCTATTTTTGCGCTCTTATTCGTTTCTTATGAATCTCATATTTATGTTGTATAGACTACTACTTACTCTTTACATGATCAACACCTTTTATTTTCCATCGGTTTGTTACAATGGAATTAAATGGACTTGCGTTATTTTAGCTCTAAATATAAGTAAAACTTTCTGGACTTACATTTTATTATTCACATACAAAATACTCATATTTTTAATTCTTCTTCATGTATCAAAATACAAATAACAGTAGTTTAATATAATAGACATTCAAATTCAGTCTTTTGGGTTTCACTTAGGCTACACTTACTTTTTATGTCTTACACACGTATAGTAGCTGTTACAAGTGACAGAAACCTCATGTTATATTAATAAGGCTATTTCAATTAACAATATACCAAACACTATCTAAACCTTAAAGAACTCAAAAACAAAATGTTATTTAAATTATATGTGATGTAATAGCCATTTTAATTGTACATTAATAAAACAGTGAAATTAAAGAAATACAAACTATATAGGTTTCAATGTCCACTTGAACTGTTCTTCAGTACGGGAAGTCTTCTTCTTCTTCAGCATGTGGCAAGTCCCTCAATTACGCTGTACATTCCTCTGGAATCCACTGCACAAGAATCATCAAATGTCTGTATTTTATTGTGCCAATTTTCTTTTTGAAAATCCTCAATTGTTGGAGTTCAATTATGGGGGATTCTAATAGTTTCCTTGTATTTCTTCTCAAATCTACTCATTGAAAGTTTCCTCCAAATTCGATTTTGTAGAAAAGAATTCCATCATAATTTTTCGTAACTGAAGTCACACTGCTGAGGAAATTAGAAATGCTTTATTCTGAGAGTTTTGTTCCTAGAAATAAGCGAAGCGGAAGTGGAATTCATAAATGAGTGGAAATTCTTAAAATTCTTCAACTGAATTCTCTTCACAATAAAAGGTGACTTGTTACATTTCAATATAAAGTTCGCCCAGTCATTGCATGTGAATATATACATACCTGAAAGTCTCTTCTTTGACCTTTAAATTATACTGTGGTCTGCACGAGCACCGTAAGTTAATTTTCTTTCATAATAGTAATTACTCCAAGCAGTTTTAACCAAAATTAAAACAATACCAGCTAAATTTTCAAATCAATTTATTAATATTTATTCATATTGTTACAGACACGCCAGGCGGTACTAAATTTATGGACCTGACAACCTCCATATTCTATCAGTAATATATCTATGATTTACATCAATTTTACTAACTACAATTGGATGAAACGTCTTAACAACACGCATTTTAACAAAATATAGACATGTTAGTGACAAAACGACACTGCGCTTTAGTTCAACGTCAAACATCAAGATCAACAAAAACTACCCTATTCAATGAACTTTAAATCGGCAAATACAGCCAACATATGTTCAAAGTGATAAACTTTTAAAGTGATTTTACAAAGTGTTCACATTTCAATGACTACGCTAATAGTGGTTACAATTCTTAAACAGTTTTATTTATTATATATTTTAGATCATATCACATGACTTGCAGTGATTTAAATCGGCAAATACAGCCAACACATGTTCAAAGTGATTTAAACTTTTAAAGTGTTTATACAAAGTGTTCACATTTCAATAACTACGCTAATAGTGGTTACAATTCTTAAACAGTTTTATTTTATATTTTAGATCATATCACATGACTCGCAGTGATTTAACCTAACATAGCATGTATATCATAGATCAACCTAAGTTAAGTCCAAGCAACCACACCAATATGACCCGAAAAATTACCACATTAAGTTCCATCTAATAGGCAAGGTTTTCATCATATTAATCTAACTTCACTTCTGAAGATGATACACAAGTATCGAAAAGGTTAATGAAAATTTATTTATTTATGATAAGCAAAGGCGGTTTTGTACACATATAATTATAGTCAAACATTAATAGCTTATCGGCAAACTTCAATTTGAAATTGATAAACATTTCTAGTTTAAGGCCATTTTACAAGCTATTTTTAAATAATTTACAATTCAAACCAAGGAAGTAACTCTTCAGGCTAAATAAATACATGTCACCTTAAAAAATTAAATGTTAAATGTCACCTTAATTTTAATTTGCACTTGATACACAACTTTTTAAATTATTCTTGAAACTCCTTAAGGAAGGACAGCCCTCAAAGACCGTTGCAGGTAGGTCATTCCAATCATTTATAGTTCTATTTAAAAATGAGAATTTACCTACATCCGTTTTCTGTTTCCTACATTTGATTTTAAAACCATGATCGTTCCTACCATAGTACGTTGGCTTTTCTAACCGAGCCGTTATGTCTACCCATGCTTTCTGACCTAGATGTGCTCTATACAATGATGTTATTCTAGTTTTCCTACGTCTGTTTTCCAAAGTTTCCCATTTAATTTCTTTTATCATATCATTTCCATCTTTTTTACCTTTAACAAATTTAGCTGCCCTATACTGGATTCTTTCTGAGGAGTTTATCTGATATATTCTATAGGAATCCCAACATGTAGTTCCGTATTCCATTAACGGTCGCACTAACGTTAGATATGCTATTTCCCTCGATTTGGGGCTAGCCTTTCTCAAGATTCTCATAATAAAGTGAAGTACCTTCCATGCTTTACCCGTAACATTATCAACATGCTCTCCCCAAGAAAGTTTGGAGTTTAAATACACTCCTAGGTATTTACAACATTGTACTTGCGGAATTACAACACCACTGAATTCGTAATAAGAGTTTTTTTATGTAATATTAGTTGCATTTAAAACATATACAATACCTACGTAACTTTGCTTTGTACTATAATATTGTTTTGATTAGTTCATTGATTACTTTTATAAGGCTAAAGATACCACCAAGATCAATTCGAACTTATCAAGGCATACTCATTCTCTTTTTTTGGGATGTCACTTTTTTATGAATGATATGTTTCATTCACTTAGTACAGTATAGTTGTAGTTATTATGGAATTTATGTGAATATTCCTTCTTAACTCTTTATTATGTTATTAACTTTTAAAACACAACTTCAATATCAGGAAGTTAGTGTAAATACTTTTATTTTGAAGAAAATATAGATAATATCAAATAGAAAGGAGTCACATAAAAATAACGACATAACATTTCACGTTCCGTTTAAAATTTGTGCACCACTGTTTTCTTAATCCAAACAGACTGCTTATTCCTCCTTCCGTAAGTAACGCTCGATGCCCGCGCACTACGTCAAGGTCAGAAAAAAGCGCTTGCTTTGACATCACTGCCCTATGGTTTTTAACATCTTTCTTCGGCATTATGATCACTTCACTGAACACAAATGAATAATATGCTTACAGATCTCTGTTCACGTACGGATGAGGACAGACTGAGAACTCAGAGTGGCTGTTGTTTTCGGTGTTCGCGTGGTGCTCTCTGAGAACGGTACCGTGTTGTACCTACTTCAGATGCGTGCCAACCTCATGCCATAGTCTATGCGTACAATACTTTTAAACCGTAAACAAGACTTTTATTTGACTTATTTTCCGCTGTCTAGTTATATATTTCGTGAAAACTGGAATACCATAAGAAACCGAACACGAATATCGCTTTTGACTACCACAAATTTCATCTGTACTCCACGCAACTTTATTTATTATACTCCAATTTTACAGAGAACCCTATTTTACCTGAGATAGGTATGTTAGGGTTATAAATACATAATAATAATAATAATAATAATAATAATAATAATAATAGACGTTGATTAATGAAGTCTGCTATTGAATTAATCTTACGTTTCAATTATGGAATTAATACAATTTTACAAATCTAAATTCAGCAAATCTCTACAAAGTTTTATAATTTATACACATGAATAAATGAAATGCAATGAGATTAAATTAAATACTACAATACAATCTTATATTTCAATTAACAACTTTCATTAAATGTATACTATATTATAACCTAAGCAAATAACTAATCCTAATATTCACTAGAATGTAGTTTAAATTTCTGTGGGTTGATATCTCTGAAGACGTTACACAGTTTTCCGTTAAACATTGTTGTTACAAGCAGTTTCTAAATTTTATACAACACATTTATCGTGAATCTCTTTTAGATTATTATCCTAATTTATTTTTATCAACTGTTAATTTAAATATATATAGAAAAAATATATAAGGAAAAAATATAGAAAAAAAATTATAATTCAGTGGATATATACAAATTTTATCATGTGTTCAGATTACAACTTTTCTGAACGTAATTTACATATCTCATAAAATCTTGATAACAGAATTTATTTCGGAACACTTGTATTGGTGGGGAGTACTTGGTGTCGCACCTGTCCAATTCAAGACGTTGCAGTTCAAATTTGTGACACTCAAATAACAAATGTTGGACTGTTTGCAGGGAATCATCTTACTTAACTTACTTACAAATGGCTTTTAAGGAACCCGAAGGTTCATTGCCGCCCTCACATAAGCCCGCCATCGGTCCCTATCCTGTGCAAGATTAATCCAGTCTCTATCATCATATCCCACCTCCCTGAAATCCATTTTAATATTATCCTCCCATCTACGTCAGGGAGTCATCACATGCACAAATATTTCCACCTTCTGTTTCTATCTTGAACCTTTCGAAATAGCTACCAAACTTGCCGTGTCCAGATAAGAACTGAGTAAGAACAAAGTTTGGTTGCATTAACTTAGAATTTACTCTATCGTAAATAGTAGGGAAGTATAATTCACTAGTTAAAGCTCTCTTTGTGCTGCGAACCCAGTAATCATTCCATTCATTAATTACACTTTCTTTTAAACGGTTCTGCACATAAGACATAGGACATTTTGTGTACATATACTTGAATCTGGTATTCTGAGCGGAATATAAATGCTCCAATTATTGGACTAACAGAAACAGATACTAATGGTTCTTATTATCTAAAAATCATCACAGTGGTCCCGGTTTGAACCCTTACATCTCAGATTTAATGGAAAGCATGGTTAGCTAGATGTTACTCTGTGAATGAAATTTTGAAAAGGGACGCGGTTCATACCTCGTGATGTATACCTCTATTGGAGCACAGCGTTGCATTGAATGGAGCCGGTTGGTGATGTACGCCGCGCCGTGTGTCATCAGTTGAATGTTAACATTTCAATTAAAAGGCGACTGTTAATGGGTTTTTGAAGTGGATTAATCAAGCACGTAATCCCACAGTGAAGTCTGTTCCCATATGACGCTGCCTTTCAAATCAACAGATGCACTGTCCAGTGTAATAAAACAATACAAGTTGCAACGGATACACACAGACTGACTGTTATGCACCGTTCATTAATCAAATACATAATTACACAATGTTCTCTTCTGTGGACGATGCTGTAGCGCTTCCAGCTTCAAATAAAGAGAAATCTATTTGGATTTCTACCAGTGACGTGAATATTTACTTCCGCGTGAATAAAGTATGCTTTTCGAGTCTTCTAATTGTCCTGTGTAGCTATAAGAGATGATGATGCGTCGTACTTAATAGGAATTACCACTATGTAGGTCTGTGAATAGCTGGAGTTCGACAGACTGGGAAAACAAGTAAAACTGGAATAGGGATAATTGTTTTTGAATAATAATAATAATAATAATAATAATAATAATAATAATGATAATGACAATAATAATTCAAGCAGAATTTATACAACAGGGTGGAAGAGCATTAGCTAGTGAAATTTATAAGCTTGTACACAGGTTGTAACTTTAATAATGGCAACTATTTATTTATTACGAATATATAAGTGATACATCTGTTAAACTTCTACAGTCCTTCAATGTAGTAACCAGCATTGTCAACAACTCGTTTCCAGGGATGTGGAAGTCGTAGTATCCCTGTAGGAGTTCCTGTTTCTGACGGACCGCCCTACTGCCAACAGGATATCGGGAACAGTCCGGAACCGAACGTCACGTAGTGGTTCCATCATCTTTGGGATTAAGTCATAATCACAGGAGCATAAGTCCGGTGAATGTGGTGGATGGAAAAGCACTTCCCACTCCCAGCGACAGTACAAACGAGCTACAGGCTGTGCCGTGTGCGTCCCTGCGTTATCCTGCAAAATGGTGGGAGGATTCTGCAAAACGTGTGGACGCGTTCTTCGCAACGCTGGCCTCAGATTATGCTTAAAAAATGACAGAAATACTGTTCTTTAAGATTGTGCCAAAATCGCTGGTCCTGCTTTGTAAACATGGCGAAACATAACCGCTTAGAGCTGTAACTAACAGGAGACTAACTTCAACTCTCCATAGCGCATACGCTGTGAGTAGGACGTAAGAGTCCTTTTAGGGGAGGAAGAGGGCAGACATAGACTAACATGTGGTAGAAGTGACAACAATTAACTCCGTCTCATTTCGCTTTTAAAGCAGTGTTAAAGTTACACCCCACGTATTTGATATTTTGGAAAAGTAAATTGTACCAGAACAAATGAAGGAGTTCATAATTGTACGTATTTTTAAGAATAGTGACAAGGCTAAATGTAGTAACTTTCGAGGAATATTACTTTTGTTGACGTCGTCCAAATTTTGTCCAATATTCTTTTGAGAAAATTAACTTCATAGTAAATGAAATTTTTGGGGATCATCAGTATAGCTTTAGGCGTAATAGATCGACTATTGATCAGATTTTTTGTATTCGACAGATATTGGAGAACATATGGGACTATAAGGGTACAGTACATCAGTTATTCATTGATTACGAAAAGGCATATGACTCGGTTAAGAAAGAAGTTTTATATAATATTATTATTGAATTTGGTATTCCCAAGAAACTATTCCGATTAATTAAAATGTGTCTCGGTGAAACCTACAACAGAGTCCGTATAGGCCAGTTTCTGTCTGATGCTTTTCCAATTCATTGCGGGCTGAAGCAAGGAGATGCACTGTCACCTTTACTTTTTAACTTCGCTCTAGAACATCGGTCATCAGAACACTGCACCCTCGGTCTAGCGTTCCTTACCCGCGGACAAAACACTCCCCTAGCGTGCATTCGTGGCTCCTTGCGGGTACGCTGTCTCCCTATCCTTTGTGCACGACGGAGCATATTTACTTACCCTCTATGCACTCTACGCATTTCAGTGAGTGCTGACGACCACTGCTCTAGAATAATAATAATAATAATAATAATAATAATAATAATAATAATAATAATAATAATAATAGTTTTTTCTCTGGCAGAGTCAAGGACATCAGGCCTTCTCTTCCACTCAACCAGGATGAAATCACATACAGGAAAATACTTATCGGTATACAAATATTAACTTAAAAATAATAATAATACTACTAATAATAATAAAAATAATAAAATAAGAAAGAGAGATTGAATACATATACGCAATCAGTTTCAACTTAAAAATAATAATAATAGTAATATTCATAATAATAATAATAATAATAATAATAATAATAATAATAATAAAAAAGAGACTGAATACGAGTACATAATCACAAACAGGAAAATACATTCTAGTATACAGGTATTAACTTAAAAAAAAAAAGAATTAATATGTATGAATATAATCTCACAGCTAAAGGAATAGTACAATTAGTATGATCTGCACAGCACGGGTTACATCGAGAAAATGACAATTGCCTAGGTATTAGTGTTAATGGAAAAATGAAGTAATGACTGTATAAAATAATAATAATAATAATAATAATAATAATAATAAGAATAAGAATAAGAATAATAATAATAATAAATAAAAACTAAAAAAATTTAATTCTATGCATTTAAAATATTTCTAAACAACCTAATTTTAAACGACTGAGGACAAGAATATGCCATTAGGAAAGTTGAGGATAACACAGAAGGTTTGGAATTGAACGGGTTACATAAGCTTCTTGCCTATGCGGATGGCGTGAAAATGTTAGGTGAAAATCCAGAAACGATGAGGGAAAAATATGGAAATTTTACTTGAAGCAAGTAAAGCCATAGGTCTGGATGTAAATCCTGAAAAAAACAAAGTATATGATTATGTCTTGTGACCAGATTATTGTACGAAATGGAAATACTATACAAATTGGAGATTTATCCTTCGAAGAGGTGGAGTCAACAAGACTTTTTTGTTTCATTTTGTAAATCATCTTGCTATCCCCCAGCTCTTTACACGAGCACCCAAGGGGTCGCGACCTCCACTTTGGTAACCACTGCGATATTCTGTCAGGATATATAGTATGTCATCATTTATGAATATACCTGTGTTTGAACTATTGAATGATAGCAATGTGTCATTTTCACCTTTCTAAACGGTGATAGGGATTAAAATGTCACCTAGTAATAATAGCATTATAATTTGAAATTGTCCTGCCCAGGAGAGTCCCGATTATGAATCCCTGTTTGAGCGGCGTCCGTAGATATCGGTGAGGCCATGTTACTCGGTTCGAATCTCGCCTGGCTAAATTGTATTCCCTCAGGCCGCTGTAGTCTTGCTTCCGATTATCAGTCGCTACGGTTGGCTCGCGGAGCTCAGTTTGAGCCGTGTCCCAGGAGACGACGTGGATTCGTTTGGTGGGAGATCAGCGGCGCGAGACGCTAGGGCAGGCCGATATTTTGGAACTCGTCGTGCCTCACTGGTTACTCCAACGAACTGAAATAGTGTTGCTGTTAAATCGTGTGATGATCGTGGAATGAACAAAAGTAACATTTCACTTTCATTTACGAGATGAATAAGCCGTTACCTAGCAACAATTTTTATTTGTCCAAAGAAATGGTCGGTTTTTTATTACAGATACACTTACGTAATAGTTTGGGAAGTGCATTTTACAAAATCGGGGAAAAGTTTGAAAAACGAGCATAGCGAGTTTTTCAATACCCGAGATTTTGTAATGCTTTTCACAAACGAACGTGTATTGTACTCGAACATTTTTTTCACGATCATATTTTAAAAATTGCAAATACAATATATTTTGCATTGAAAATTTAGAACAATATTGTTCCAAAGCCTTCGCAAAACTCCACAGTAGGCCCTAATGATAACTGTGAACCCCATATCACATAGATTGCTCATTCCTATGTTAAAATCGGTTGCACTTTGACGAAAACAACCGCCAGGATCACCACCCGTCCACCGTAAACGAACACGAGATGGCAGTACAGTCGCTAATGCAATTCAAATAGGATAATATCAAAGCCGGAGTTCCACAAGGTTCCGTCTTAGCACCTTATTTATATTCAGTTTATAAACATGATATTCCATTGATTGCTGAATGCAATATGGGATTATACGCAGATTTCACCACCTACTTCACCAGTGACATTTCAATCAACATCGCACAACGCACTATGCAACAACAACTCAAAATATTGGAAATGTGGCTAAGAAACTGGAGAATAAAAGTCAATATAAGTAAAACTCAAGCCATCATTTTTACCAGAAGAAAGCCAAAAATACCAGATCACCTCAATCTCTTCTCCGAAGATATCTACTATAAACAATCTGTAAAAACCTCGGCATCACACTTGATAAACAACTTCGATTTCATCACCATGTTGAAGCAGCTCGTAACAAAGGATTAGCCAGATTCATTCATCTATATCCATTGTTGAGGTCACCTTACATCAGACTTCCCTTGAAAAAATTCCTTTACACTTCTGTTATAAGATTTCAAATGACCTATGGCTGCGAAACTGGAGCAATGCAAAATTCCAAATTATCAGATGTCTTCATGCTATACAGAGAAAAGTATCCCTAACTATCACTTGTGCAGACTATAGAACCACCAATAAACAACAACACATGATTGAAATAGAATCATTCTACGACATTATACAGAAATTTACAGAAAACTTTCATAAGGACTTGCTGTACCTCCCCAATCCTCTGATAAGAGCCCTGGCAACAAGAGTATAAAATAACAACTAACGTCAAGATCGGTCACCTCAATTAAAATATAAATGTTCCTGCTTGTTAACCATCTCTGTTAAAGTAAAAGCCCTTTAAGGCTGACGCTTATGTACCATACATGTTCCTGTTAATAAAAAAAAACAAATGGGAGTTATCACGTGACTCCTTATGTAACAACTGGATGGCAGCATAATAAACCTGACAAAAGTTGTTACGGTCAAAGCCTATAACGCAGAGCAATCGGGGTTATGATCTAGGCTGTGAACAGTAGCAATTAACTCAACGCGCTTTCCACACATCCGAGTCTCGTCATCTGAACTTAGCCTAATTGTAGTAAATTTTTTTTTTTTTAAGAAATTGGCCTTCGTACCCCCATTATATCCTGGCTCATTGGCCTCATGAATGATGCTTTATTAATATTACTTATGGAAAGTTTACGAAATAAATTTAACATCCTATTCAGCATAAGTTTTAGGTAAGAAGTAGGCAATTAAAAATTCTTATGTAATGCTGTTAAGTAAATTACGTGTCATTTTGTATATTCAAAATTACGTATACATTTCATTAATTTATTCAGAGTTTCTGCCCAAGGGCAAGTTTTTCACTGCAAACCTAGCATCCTTCAATCTTCCCTATTTTCTGCCTTCCTCTTACTCCCCGCATACGATCCATATATCTTAATGTTGTCTGTCGTCTGATATCTTCTTCTGTCACTTGCTCTTTTCCATTTACAATTCCGTCTAGTGCGTCCTTCAGTAGACAGTTTCTTCTAAGCCAGTGATCTAGTTACGTTAATTATATAGTAAAGATAAATGATATGTTATTTTCGAGCGAAATAAAAAATAGACTATTAATATTATTAAAAACTGTGCTATAATTTAAGATGAGATTCTGTAGGTAGACTGATATGGTATACTTGCTATGATGTATAACAAACACTGCAGTTTCATTAAAAATTACTTTTAAATCCCCTTCAATATTACAGTACTTCTTTCCCATATTTATGTAATAAAAATTCTAAAAGTCAACAAGTATTAACACCGGACTAAGACAAGGGTGCTGTACATCACCCACTTTATTTAATTTATACCTAGACAACGCAATCCGAGAATGGAAACTGCGGCTAAACATTTTAAATATATCCTCTGATTATAATAGGAAGAATTTTATAATGACACTCCTATATGCAGATAATTTTTGACAATGAAGACACACTACAAAGAGCATTATTTGAACTCCATAAAATAATTCTTAATTACAATTTTGATATATCAAAAAATAAAACCAAATCTATGGCATTTCAAGGAACTCATCCGCTAAGATGTAAACTTGTATTAGACAATAATATAATTGAACAACATTTAAATTTTTAGGATAATCAATATCATATATTAAAGAGGTAGATATTGGAAATATAGTTGAAATGTTTTAAAAAATATGCGGAACAATTAAAAGAACTTTAAAAAATAAAGTAAGAAAAGATACGATGATAAAATTTTATAAAATTATGGCAGTTCCTGCAGCTCTATATAGTAGTGAAACTTGGACAATGACAAGTAGAGATAAAAGCAGACTACAGGCAGCAGAAATGAGGTTTTTAAGATCAGTTCTGGGAGTCACTAAAAGGGACAGAATCAGAAATGAAGACATAAGGAATCAATTACAGATTTTTAGCCTAAATAAAGGAATAGACCATCAGAGACAAAAATGGCTAGATCACGTAGACAGGATGGATGAGAGAAGATACCCAAAGAAAATATTAAATTATATACCAGAAGGGAAACGAAACATAGGAAGACCAAAAAAACGATGGAAAGACCAATGAACTAATCATTTGGAGCGCGCAAGAAGCCTTAGCAGGGCTTAATGCATGAAGAATAAGAAGAAGAAGAAAATTCTAAAAGTAATTTATTTTAATAATAACCTTTTAGGTTGCTGAACTTTGTCTTAATTTTTAACTACGCTGTTGTCAGTTTTACTCTCAATATTTAATGTATTTATTATTATTATTATTATTATTATTATTATTATTATTATTATTATTGTAACTATCATTTTTTCTTGTATGAATTTAATAAGTGCTAACGACATTTCCGAATTAGTATAGTTTTATCTGCCATTATATCATTCATGTTGCGTGTCTAGTGAAATAATGTCGCTAAACTTTCCAACATTGTTTTGTGATAGGTAGTACAACTAGGTATAAATTCATTGGGAGTTCAGTAAGAAATTATGGCGAAATCTGAACTTGTTCTCACCTCAAACGCTGTTGTTAGGAATTAAATATGGAAGCCTAATATCCAAATATAAAAATTCAATCTGAAATATGTCACCATTTGAACAGTGGTCAGTTTATCTTTTCCTGATTTTAAACACATCCTTCTGAAAGGAAAAGGGTTGGCGCAGGAAACCTGATACGTGCAGGGGTACTAACATTATACAGTTAAATTACCACATTTACATGCGGTATCCAGTTTCCGCAGAAAAAACTGTCCGTGCACGAAAGGGATATAAAACATTTCGCAGTAAGAGAAATCTTGTATCTTCTTGAGGTACTGTGGAGTCACAAATATGGATCGCGACCAACGTGTTATTAGTGGACAAAAGAATCGGGATTACATACGTTTCATATCGGACTTAACACAAGACCCAATTGACCCAAGGCACTTACCCTCGCTAAAGCCAGATGGCAGTTGTTAAACTCTAACTTACATTCTCTTTTGGTATTATATTGTTTCTGATTTATGACAGGAAAGAATGTTCGAGAGTTCTCTTTACTTAAAATATGACATTAACTAATTGAATATTAAGATGCCTTTCTGCCTCCATTTAAATCTACGCTCTTATCTAGCATTCTAGTGATTTTATTTGAATTTCACATTATGCAAATCTCAGTTTTTAACAAAAGCAGTTTCTAAATACTTCTGCGTTTATCAGATATGGGATTGATAAAAGAAAAATATTAGGATTAATTAGTAAAGAGTGAATATCAAATGTAATATAGGATAAGTATAGAATAGTAGAATAGACCGAACAGTAAGAATGTAGGCCTATTTAGGTAATGATAATGGAGTATTTTTAAAGCGTGTATTGCAAAGAAATGTTATTGTATTGAATGGTAGGCTAATGATAAAACCGTGTATGATAAATGTGAGGTCCACCATTGCATGTAAAGACGTGCTGTGTAGTGAATGACATAGGCTATATACAATGCTCCGTCGATTTAGTAGAATGCGTTTGAGTCAAAAGAAAGCAAAAAACAGTACAACGTGTTGCATAATGAATTGAAACCACCGGTTTTTTTTTTATTACTATGTTCATTTTCGCATACACCTTTTTGCTTATATCATCTTCCAGATCATTCACTTTTGAGATGGGATTATTTACTATCGAAATTTGCTCCACCAATTTCACACCAGTCTTTTCGTGACATTCGATTGTAAGGGGATAAATCCAAAATTAGACGAAATATATTCACACTGTTTTTTAGTATTTGGGTCACCAAGAAGAGTTTGGGCATTACTTATGGAAGCTACATCTTTTCCGTCAAACATCTGTATGACTCCTTTTACCCTTATATACAATGATTGTATTGTCTTGATTTTAAAATACGCAATAATAATAATAATAATAATAATAATAATAATAATAATAATAGGCCTAATAATAATAATAGCATAATAAAATCGACACTAAACATGAAAATAATACCATAATAGAAAAAAAAAGAAAGTAAAATACATTGGAATATAGTGAAAGAAACTCATTTAGTACAAATGGTTAATGTGGAAAAACGTAAGGAAGAATATATCAAAATGGAATGTAATAAAATAATAATAAAAAGAAAAGAAATACGAAAATTAAATAAAAGTCAGGATAAAAAGGCTATGATAATAAATTCAACGGCTGATAAAGAGAACAAAAAGGGGAAAGGAAGGAAAAAGAAATATATAGCCTAAGCTATATAATACGCAATAATCGTATTCAAAACACGAAAACTGCTTGCTTAGGCTTGTATCAAATTCGCTTCCGCTGCCTGTACTTGAAACACGTCCGGCGTCTTGTATTTACCTTCAATGGACATGAAACTAATATAAATATACCGATGTCACGGCCTTAATTATAATACATGAAGTAGGACTATAAGAATATCACAGATTAATAGTACGAAATGCTACTCCATAACACTCCCTGTATTTCGTACATCCCCTAATTCTCTCAACTCCATTAACTCAGATGTGTGTATAGGGAATAAAGAGACGTTTTAACGCATTCATCCCCTGAAGCCGACCATCATGTGTAGCCAACAAACACCACAAACCTCGCAAGCATATGTAAAAACTCCTCAGCTTGTAGACCGAAAAGCTGGCATGTTCCCAGTAAACAGCAGAAAAAACGGGGATTAGTCGATCTAAAAGAGAAATAATCCACGATACAAGCACCATGCGTCTTCGTGTGGAATTAGATTCGCTTCCTCGAAACCCAATGAAATGGTCCGCAGAAGAAATTCGGCAATTTGGACTTTATCTTTAAAGAGGAGATCATCATCTGTTCGTGGGCAGAAGTGGCTGTATGGTGAAGTAGGGTAATGAATGTCGCCCATAGCTACAGTATGTCTGTGGCATGTTATTTATCTTTCAGTGTTTTACAGCTATCCATATTATAGCCACAAAGCGAAAACAAATAATTTAATACAAGTTAAAATATAGCTAAATACTTATTCTTAAGAATAATCATTGAATAATGGCTTTCTATTTCTTTGTATACATGGATTGCAGTACAGATTTCTTGTGCTGAAAACGCTCTGTCATTAATATAAATAATAATAGTGGCTGCTTATCAATCCAGCACATATAGTTTAATATATACCCAGATTGCTCGGCGTTATAGGCTTTGACGGTAACAACTTTTCTCAGGTTTACTATGCTACCATCTAGTTGTTACATAACGAGTCAAGTCATAACTCCCATTTGAATTGCATTAGCGACTGTACTGCCATCTCTTGTTCGTTTACGGCGGACAGGTGGCGATCTTGGTGGTTGTTCTCTTCAAAGTGCAACCGATTTTAACATAGGAATGAGCAATTTATATGTGATCTGGGGTTATTGGTAGAATAGCGGCACATTCTCATAGTTAAGTGATTTTTCTGACATAAAATGTCTTAAATTTCGGTACGTACAGGATGAAAGTGAAATAATCCTGCCGTTTGAAAGGGACGATATGATACACTTAAATGAACAGAAAACCTATATTACGTTTCATGATTAAATCAACGGTTAATTAGAAAATTGAATTGGACGTTTCAGCAGTCTGGCAACATCGCCGCCTCTTTCTCGTCGTAATACAGATGTAAGGGGTTAACGAACTAAGGTATGTCTGTCTTAGTGAACTACCTCTTATCTCCCTTTCAGGGTTGAATATTGCAAGCTGGTCACAACGGTCATTGGCTTCAAATTAGTGATATTCAATTTAAATTTACACGAAAACCGTCCACACTATCGAAATACGCTAGAGGAATAAATTATTTTTTATTATACATTTAATGATATCGACGAAAATCACGATCATACTAGCAATATTTACCGAATAACATGGTGTTAAACATTTGGAGGAAAAAACCTTTTTTCTGAGCAAACCATGGACTTTCCACCAATATGATATTACACTTTTTTGTCATATAAATCATAAGGTATTCCTCTGAAAATTTACAGGATTATGTCACTCCACTTTGTATAGGGATCACCTCTGCGCTTGCTATGTCAGACTTTAGCGATTTCTTTTTTGGCTTTTTTTTCCTTTTTCTCTTTTTTTCTTTTAACAGTTCAATCTGTGTTTCAGCTGTTACGTCATGAGGTAAAATTTGCTAAGTCGTCTGCAAATACTAGACAATCTGTGTTTAATTTTCCTTGCCCTAATGTGATTGGTTCATTAATTTTGAGGATTGTTTTTTTTTTTTGTTTACGCCACTCTTGTTTTACTTTTTCAAGTACATTGTTGAAAAGCAGTGGAGAGAGTCAATCTTCTTGTCTTACTCCTTTTTTTTACTTCGAAAGGTTCTAAAATTTTCCCCCATAAACTTAACTTTAGACTTTATATTTCTCAGTGTCTCTCTTATGATTGCAAGAGTTTTGCTGTCTAATTAAGCCATTATTATTATTATTATTATTATTATTATTATTATTATTATTATTATTATTATTATTATTATTATTGGGATTTATTTTGACTTATAACTTGTAATAAAGCCCACAAAATATTTTCCAAAAGTTGGCGCCACTGGCTATGACTGTGTGGTGCATTGCCTTCTAATGCTATGTCCTGGCTCGCAAGCAGGCGTGAAAGTAAGAGGATCGCGTTAGGATCAGCTGCGGAAGTGAATGCCACTCTGAAGCCGGAGAGTCCTAGATAACTTTTTATTGTGCTTTTTGTCTCACGTTTCTCCTCTAATCAAAGTGTACCTTTTTTCAATTAACCTTTATTTTGTTTTCTGGTCCCTAGTTATCATGTGGTCACTTTTAGAAGTCTGTCAGATGTCCTGTTTGTGGAAGAAATAATAATAATAGAAATAATGATAATAATAATAATAATAATAATAATAATAATAATATGTTAGAAATACCTGAAGATGAAGACATTCACAAAGAATGGGAAAATATTAAAACTCAAATATCACAGGCAGCCACGGAGAGCATCGGAAAATATAAGGCTTTCACACAAAAGAAAAAATTAAGATCATGGGATGATGAAATTAAGGAGATCATAAAAAATAAAAATATAGCTTATAGAAAATACCTTCAAACAAAATGCGTTAATGATGAAATAGATTATAAACATAAAAGGGCGATAGCTAACAGAAATTATAAAACGACACAGGCAATCATGGAAAGAGTTTATATCTTTTTTAGAAACTGACATTTATAAAATGAAACACAATACATATAAAATTTTAAAATACATGAACAGAGACATAAAGGAATCCGCCAAGATAAACACTTGCCCCAAAATATAAACATTCCTATACTTTAAAAAAAAACTTATGGAACAATCCTACTTTTGATTCAAAATTCTGGGACACAAAAAACCCAGATGAACAATGCATTACCAAAGAAGAACTACAAGAAGCATTAAAGAAGACGAAAAATAGTAAATCACCTGGAGAAGATAACCTAAATTCAGAATTGTATAAATATGCAGGAGATCTATTTCAAGAAAGATTACTAAGATTTCTAAACAGAATATATCTGACTGCCACTTTACCGGAAGAATGGAAAAATAGTGTAATTATTCCCATATATGAAACAGGAGATAAACAGAATGTTGAAAAGTATAGAGGGATTAGTATCCTCAACACATGTTATAAGATATTTAGTAGGATTTTAAATGAAAAATTAAAAAAACATGCTGAAACTTTCCTTCTGGAGTGTCAAAATGGCTTTAGGAAAGGAAGATCATTTGTAGATCCATTATTTAGTATGAAACTATTGTTAGAAAAAAGAAGATAATTTAATTTAGAAACCCATATAGCTTTTATTGATTTTGTGAAAGCTTTTGATAAAGTCCGAAGAGACCTTTTATTCGACATATTACAAGAAAAAAATATTCCAAATTTGCTATTGCAAAATATAATAGAAATCTACACAGACAGCAAAATAAGTGTCAAAATAAATAACTGTATATCCGAAAGAAAATTAGTTAATAATGGAGTTCGACAATGTTGTCCACTATCACCAACTTTATTTAATATTTATATAAATGAAATTATTTTAAAATGGAACCAAATCTACACATCAGGAATCAAAATAACCAATGCTCTAACATTAAATACCTTACTCTATGCCGATGATCAAGTCATAATTTACAATTCAGAGGATAATTTACAAAGAGGATTGTATACATTAAATAAAATATTAAAAGATTTTGGGATGGAAATTTCAGCACAAAAATCAAAAGTAATGGGATTTTTAGGACAAGACCCAGTCAGAAGTAAGATAATACACAATAACCAATTCCTCGAACAAGTGAAAAATTTCAATTATCAGGGTTGTGAAATATCTTATCAAAATAAAAAAAAAATGTGAACAAGAAAATTACCAAATTTACACAAATTCTAGGAATAATAAACAATGCATTAAAAGCTAAATTAGTACAAAAATCTACAAGAATAAAAATATATAATACACTAGCATTACCCACCCTTTTATACGGAAGCGAGATTTGGTCATTAAAGAAAAAAGACATGAACAGAATCAAAGCAACGGAAATGAAATTTTTGAGGAGGACAGCAGGATATACTCTTTTAGACCGAAAAAGGAATGAAGAAATTTTAGAACAATTAGAAGTAGAGTCGGTAGAAGAAAAAATCAGCAGATACAAATTCAATAGGCTAGATCATGTAAGAAGAATGGAAAATTCAAGAATCCCAAAAATTATGATGCAATATAAACCTAGAGGACATCGTCGACCAGGAAGACCTTTAAGAAGACTGATAGATGGGGCCGAAACAGGTCTACAGAGGCCTAATTCTTGAAGGATGATGATGATAATGATAATAATAATAATGAATTTTAAATGCAGAATCATCATCATCATCCTGACAAATATTAGACGATCTTGTTTTCTGTCCATCTCTTTTGGCTGGCAATGGATCTTTTTCCTCTCGGTCGATAATTTAGAATTGCCTCTGGAAATTAGTATTAGTATTAGTATTTATTTATTTAACCTGGTACAGATAAGGCCGTCAGGCCTTCTCAGCCCCTCTACCAGGAGATTCCAACTATAATATAAAGAATAAAATTACAACTAGTATTACATTTACAATTACAATTACAAATAAAATTACAATTAGTATTAAATTTACAATTATAATTACAATAAAAATCAAAGTACGGAAAGATTACCTGACTAATTAAAGCTAGATAATTTATCATAGAAAAACAAAGAATATTTTATATTTACTGAATTACAAATTAAACCTGGAATAACAAAATTGTATAATGATGAATTTACTGGATATTGAAATATTTTGTGATAGATTAAGGTAACTATTTACAAGAAATCATGTCCGAACGAGTCTCAATTACTGACCAAGTGCCTAGTAAGTTTGAGTGTGAATTCAATTTTATTTCGACAGTCCCTGATGCTAGCAGGTAACGAATTCCAGAGTCTTGGCAGGTCTATTGTGAAAGAGGATGAGTATGAGGAGGTGCGATGGAATGGTATTGTTAGTATTGTTTCATGGCGAGAGCGTGTGTTTAGATTGTGGTGGAAAGAAAGGTAAGTGAAGCGAGACGACAGGTACGAAGGAATAGAAGAGATCAAGATTCCGAAGAGAAAGAGAAGTGAATGTAAAATCTGTTGTTGCTCATTCTATCGACGTTATTTGTTCAGTTTTCTTGATATCGCTAAATGTATTCTATCACTGGTTCGATCTTTAGTTACTCCATAATATCTTCATTCTGCTTGTGGTCAAATTTTGGGTATCCCGCAGTCCTCCTCATGAATCTCCTCTCACATGCTGTTATTTTGCTAATAGCATGAGCGCTTAAGGTCGATGTCTCACTTCCATAAGAGTGAACTGGCCATACGAGAATATTTTACAAGTGAAAACGGGTAAACTTCTGAATACTTTGAACAATTGCAGACTTGAAAAGACTATTGATTATGCTCATAGTTTTGTGTATTTGTTGATTTTCTGACAGACATCCCTTTCATCTTGAAAAGATAGGTTGTACCCCCAAGTAATTGAATTTATTCACCCTTTCCAGAACATTTTTTTCTAAACATATTTTACTTTGAATTGGATCTTTGCCAGAAAATTCCTTAATTTTTGTTTTATCCGTGTTATATTGACCAGGAAATATATGAAGACTATGAAGCGATCTTTGTAAATCATCATCTGAAAATGATAATAGCGCCAGATCATCAGCGAAAAGTATAGAACTGGTATGTTAATTTCTCTTTATTGGTATTTTGCCGTGAGGCTTCAGTTTTCATTTTTAAATAATTTAATTCATATATATATATATATATATATATATATATATATATATATATTACAAACAACAGAGGTGATAAGCCACAACGTCGGCGTACTCCAGCACTAATTGGTCTCGAGTCAGATGACGAACGTTAACTGATATTTCATTTGTTTTTATATAAGCCTATATTATAAATATTGGAAATTATTTGTTGTGGAATATTATGTGCTAGAATTTCAAGTAATTTATTTCTGTCAACTCTCTGTCGAATGCCTTTCTGATTTAAATGCAGAATAATGTATAGAACTATATCGTTTATGACATTTTATAGCAAGCATAATTATTTAATTACAGTTTTGTGTATCACATATGCTTCCATACGATGGTACTAAAATTTTGTGTACTTTGTCTCATGTTTCTTCACAAATCAAATTGTTTTTATTTCCAGTTTATTTTTATTTTGTTTCATGGGTCCTAGTGATCATGTTGTGAGGTAATAGAAGTCCGTGAGGTGTCCTACTACTAGAATAAATAATAGTAATAATAATAATAATAATAATAATAATAATGCATTTTAAATGCAGAGTAATGTATACAACTATATCGTTTATAAAATTTTATGCCACACATAATTAGGCCTATTTAGACAACAATTTTGTGTGTTCACATTTGAATCAAAATTCATTGTGATAGAATGTGTACTAAAATTGTGTTAAATTTTACATATAGACCCTGTTATACGTTTGTAATAATGATGACAACACTTTCCTGAAATGTATAATCATTCCCCGCAACTTCTGTTAAGTTAAATATGTGCATGGGCATTGAATTTGAATGCTGTTTTACTAAACGCGCCAGAGTTGTTGCACTCCCTTGCCGGTCCCACAGTTTTGTAACTAGATTTTAAAAGCCCCAGGGATGACTCCCTACATATGGATGAGTTGCATTACGTGTGTGCCTCGCATTCACCAGGACCACGATCGATTCCGGACGAAGGGGCCCATGGCTTTGTTCGTGATTCGCCTTCATAAAAGTGCATCGCATTATTACTACAAATTACGCGACAGGAATTGTTCTGCCTCCCTTCAGGACTTCGGACCACCAGTTGTGAAAGGCTGTTGTTCGATTTCATACGAGAATGTGCCTATTGGGTTTTTGTTCGTATCCCGGTAAAACTTCTTGTTAAGGCCGGTCCACAATAAACCGGGAACGGAAACGACAACGAGAACGAGAACGGAAATAATGTTAAAATGTATTTAAATATAAGCATTCACAACATTTAAATACATTTATTTTAAAATTATTTCCGTTCTCGTTCTCGTTGTAGTTTCCGTTCCCGGTTTATTGTGGACCGGCCTTTACTCTTAACAGACCTGGGATTGGAAATGAAAGCTAGAATAAAGAACTATTACAAGATCCTATGAAGTAGACTATGAAGGAGGACATATCTTAATAAAAACTGTAATATTGAGATTGATAAACGGGTTTATTACTTCAAAAATCGGCTTTGTGAAATTACAACAGACAATAATACAGATATGTATGTGGCAGCGCGTCTGCCTTCAAACTAGCAGGCCATGGTTCGATTCCCGGCGAGATCAGAAATTTTCATTTTAATTTTCTACCTCGGGACTAGGAGATATGGTGGTGCAGAACTTCTAATCATTAAATTGTGCATCAATATGCCTGGGTTAAATCCAAAACCTCTCCGCAGTGCATATGAACAGAAGATATAATATTTCACAGGTCCCATCGGATGGGAATGCTAAAACTGTATGTGCCGACACCGGGTTTCCTCTTCTCCCTTCCTCACCTTCATCATCCTCATTCATTTCCTACACTACACTTAGATGAACACTTGCATATAAACTCACCCTAGTACACGACGTAACTCTTCATAGGTACACATGCATAACGTGGCCCACCGAATTGGTGTGAAACTTGAAAATGTGTCACAGTCCTCCCATCTATCCGCAGTATGAGGAACCCGAATCACTCAAGTGAAGTGGGTAGGCATTAGATACACACAGTATACCTTATTTTATTTCATGGAGTGCAGTTTCATAGAAAGGACTTTGCCGACAGACCTTCTACTGCCCCCTACTAATTGGTTGTCATAAATAAATGTCTTCCTTACTGTGACGGAAATCTTGTCTTCTCCTGTCAGTAACCAATCACAACCTTCGTTCAGAAGAATTGATAGGCTCCCCTCAAATCCACGTGGAGGCAGAGTTATCGCATCTTTTCCGAATTCCAAGAATCCCGTCAGTCTGACTTCCATGGTCACCAGGATTGTGGCAACTGTGCAATGTTGGCACGAGGGGACAGGATGGAATTGTCAGAGGTGTTTGTGTAGAAAGTCATAAATCTGTAAGTGGGTGTTCAAAGGAGCCACCGAACTGCACTCCATGAAATAAAATAAGGTATACAGATATAGGAAGTTAAATTGAATAAATTCACATATTTTCCTGTAGAAATTCAATCATTAACAAATTATATTCAAAGATATCACTCCTCAGAATATGTGGATTAGTGTAATTATTCCATACTTTATGTAAGTGCAGAGTCAGATTTATTATAAGACCAATTATAGTGTTTTGAAAAAAAAATAGATGAGTGAGTAAACAATTTCGCTTATATTCGTTGTAACACATCTGTCATGTAGCTATAATAAGAGTACATCTAGTAAATGATATTTATCAACAGTAATCTCACTAGAGGTTTTGATTTATCTGGAGAAAATCAAAACTCGAGTGGGATTTAATTGACTATTACACGATTAGAAGAAAGTATATAAAGATTGTATGATTTGAGGCTTTCTCGGCGTTGGTTCGCTAATATGTTTTCGCGGGATATCAGCCGAGTTAAGATTTTGGAATGCTCCAAGCTTTCGACTGCTATCTCTGCAGCCATCTTCAGGGAAGTGATGTCCGAACAGAAAGTCGAAAGGTTATATAGATGTGGCTGTCTCAGGTGAAACGGGATTGGTTGGCGGATCGGCCAATCCGGGGCCGGGAATTGTCATCGCTCGTAAGCTCCGCCCCTCCCGGGATTACTGCGTGAAGTTTGGCGGGCGGCGAGCCCTGTTCCGCCGGTTGGAATCGGTTGCCGTCCTCGGTCCGTGATCTTCATGACCTTGATTGTAAGAGGGCCTGAGTTGGTCTAAGGCCGGTGTCCATGCCTGACTGAGCTGGACTCCACTGTCTCTGTTAAAGTTGTTTTTCTCCAGCTTGATCTCTATGGCCTCCTTGATTGTACGATCCCAGTAGTGGCTTGATTTGTTAATACCTTGGTGTGGTCAAACAGTATTTTATGCTCCTTTTCTATGCTGTGTTGCGCCACTGCAGATTTTTCCGGGTAATACAGCCTCAGGTTCCTCTTATGTTCTTTGATTCTGTCTTCTATTGTGCGGCCAGTCTGCCCTATGTATACTTCGCCACACTCGCATGGAATCTTGTAAATCCCTGGAGTCCTTAAGCCTTGACTGTCTTTAACCTGACGTAGATGACTCCGGATTTTGCTCTGTGGTTTATGGATGGTTTTGATATTAACCTTCTGGAGGATTCTGCTTATTTTGTGTGACACGCTCCCGCAGAATGGAATGAAAGCTTTCTTTGTCGGTTCTTGCTTGCTGTCTAAGTCTATTGTGTTACATCTCGTGGTAACTTGTTTGAGGGCTTTGCTGATGTCTCTCCGGCTGTAGTTGTTTTGTTGTAGTGTTCTACGAAGATGGTCCATTTCTGCAGGCAAGTTGTTGATATCGGAAATGACTATGGCGCGATGTAGTAGACTAGTCAGGACGGACTTCTTCTTCATTAACAAATCAAGCCACTACTGGGATCGTACAATCAAGGAGGCCATAGAGATCAAGCTGGAGAAAAACAACTTTAACAGAGACAGTGGAGTCCAGCTCAGTCAGGCATGGACACCGGCCTTAGACCAACTCAGGCCCTCTTACAATCAAGGTCATGAAGATCACGGACCGAGGACGGCAACCGATTCCAACCGGCGGAACAGGGCTCGCCGCCCGCCAAACTTCACGCAGTAATCCCGGGAGGGGCGGAGCTTACGAGCGATGACAATTCCCGGCCCCGGATTGGCCGATCCGCCAACCAATCCCGTTTCACCTGAGACAGCCACATCTATATAACCTTTCGACTTTCTGTTCGGACATCACTTCCCTGAAGATGGCTGCAGAGATAGCAGTCGAAAGCTTGGAGCATTCCAAAATCTTAACTCGGCTGATATCCCGCGAAAACATATTAGCGTATATAAAGATTATAAGTAACAAAGTACTCCAATACAATAAAATATTAATTGACTTACGAAAATAAACCTGTCTTCAAATGTATTATTGCACCATTACGCTAGATGGCAGTTGTGCCAACTATGGAATCTTCATTGAACTCTGTAGACGGTTACTAGTCAAGAAAGCTTTGTTGATTCAGTTTCATTTTTATTAAGACAGTTGCATTCCACTTCAATTATTCGAATCCCAGTAATCAACGTCACTTGACAGGTGATTTTCAATAAATCTTAATATTAAACAATCTCTGATACATGACTAACCATAATATCATATAGCAGAAGCTATAACATAACCTAACTAATATACACAAGTGTTAGAAAAGTTTTAATTAACGACGACAACATAAAAAAATAAACATGAATAATTTTAAAAGGAATAATTATTGAATGTACAATTTTCAAATTTGAATGTGGTTGGTGGTTCAATTGATATTATATTGGACGTGTGCGTAATAAAGTGGAATTCGTTGATTTAGGCCTACATGGTATATTCAACTTATTCAGGATTTCAGAATGATTAATTTTAAAAGGAATAATTATTAAATGTACAATTTTCAAATTTGAATGTGGTTGGTGGTTCAATTGATGTTAAATTGGACGTGTACGTAATAGAAGTGGAACTCGTTGATTTAGGCCTACCTGGTGTATTCAACCTATTCAGGATTTCCGAATGGTGCTCTTCATTTATTTGTAAATCGGATTTCAGAAGATGCATAGGTATGATCAGTTATTTTTATTAATTATTGTTCTAGAATGCCAATGCGAGTCATATTTGAAATTGCTGTGCTTCGACTGGATTGGTTTGTAATATATATTTGACGTCCAGACAAGCGTAGTTTCAAATGTTGGCAAACAAAGAAACAAATGCTAGGGACGCGATAAAATTAAACAAATGCTAGGGACGCGATAAAATTGTGCGATAAGCAGCCATGATTGGTCGAAATACGTCCTTTCGTACCGTTTTATTGGTCAAAAATAGTATGACGTAGTAAGAGTGTAATAGTCAAATTTATACGTCAGTTTTGAAAGAATAAACGTAAATAGTCATTCTAAATAAAGGTTTGGTTTGATAGCTTTTTGTCGTCACAGCTCCAAAGAAGTCACTGCGATAGATAATAGCGATTTATCTCAGTATGAGTTTTGTGTTCGGATGATTCTTGGCAATTCTTGTGAATTGTTCTCATCAAAAGGCAACAGGTGTTTATGTTTATCTCTATTCTGCGAATAGATAAACAAAATCAACTTTTTTCAGGAAGTAATAAAGTACGAGAGATGTAATTGGACTGTTGCGAACAATCGGCGAAAGATACTCAGAGAAAAATAAATAAGTTATGCGGTATTTGTGGACTTGGAAAAGGCTTTCGACTGAGTGGATTGGAATAAACCTATGGGGATTCTGAAGGAAATAGGTGTGTATTGGGAAAAGAGGACGCTATTCAGTAATCTTTATATGAAACGACGAATCATATTCAAGATAGGAAAATAAATGTCAGAAGCAAATGGAATAAGAAAAGAATAGGACAGGGATGTTCTTTATTATCTACTTGGAGGATTTAGTGAATAACTGTTTTCAGAATATCGGAGAAGCGATATTAGGAGGAAGAAGAATAAAGTGCATAAAATTTGCTCCTGATATGTCGTTGTTAGCAGAAGAGGAGATGTAGATAAGGAATATGCTACTCGAGCTAAATGACAGCTTTAAGTAGTATGCGAAAAAGATGCATTTAAACAAGACGACGAACAACATGGTTGTCGGAAGAAAAGATAAAGAAGGTAAACATGATAATTCGTAGTGAGACAGAGGTACAAGTGGACAGTTTTAAGTACTTGGAGAGTACTGTTGTCTATTACTGATGTGCTCCCAAAAAGTAAAAATGAGGATCATCATCATCATCATCATCATCATCAGCCTTCAAGTGTTAAACCCCAGTGGATCTGTTACGGTCTCTTGCCAGGTCTTCCTAAATTTCTTCGACCTCTTGCTACATACGATAAAATCTGCCTGGGCCATCTAGAGTGATCCATCCTCTTGATATGTGTCTGCCATTGAAGCCTGTGTTGCTGCAAATAATGGACAATAGAGTCAATTTTTAATTCCTTCAGAATATCTACGTTCCGATGATGATCGACAAGAGAGTATCCAGCAGTTTTTCGCATGAATATCATTTCGGCAGTTGTTAGCCATCTTTCGTCGTATTTTCTTAGTGTCCATGCTTCACTGCCATAAGCCAAAACTCGTCGAGCGAGAGTTTAGTAGATTTTCAGCCTTGTATGTCTTTGTACTTGGGAAGTTTTGAATACACTGTTGATCGTTCCAGCAATTTTTAGAAATTTTGAGATTTTGTTGTCTATATCATCATCAGTGATGAATGATAGATTATAACGTAAATAGTTGAACGAATTCACACGTTCTATTAATGTGCCATTCATAATGATTTTGTATGGAACTGCATCTTTTCCTAAAAGGGCCATGTTTTTGTTTTTTCTTTTTCGGTTGATATTTCCATATTAAATTTTGAAATGGAGGATAACAGTGGAAAAGAAAGCTTCTAAAAGAAAAATGAGCATCTTCTGCGGACATATGGAAAAAGAACTAAGGAAGAGATCAGTGAAGTGCTTCGTGTTGAGTGTGACATTGTATGGTGTACAACAGCCGCGGCGAAAATGCGACTCACGAGCACATTGTGGCTCGCAGTGCTTTTCTCTCGCTTCCTACCTACAACCCCCACCCTCTCACTCACTGGAGTCAAACTCCGTTACATTTGTATTTGTCTCGGACCTACGAGTGTCGTATCGTCGCAATATCTCTCTCGAAACCATGTACCTCTATAAAAAAACGAAAGTTTCAAGTAGGATGGGAGGATTCATTCTTTTGCTTACAATATGATGAAAATATTAAATGTATGATTTGTTCACAAATATTACTAGGAAAACGGTTGTATAACATAAAACGGCATTATAAGTTACTACATGTTACTGATGAAGCATTAAAAGGTTAAGTGTTATTATTATTATTATTATTATTATTATTATTATTATTATTATTATTATTATTATTAACTCCATTGAACTTTGGTCTGACATTAATGGAATGAAAATTAATGAAACAAAAACTTTTGTCATTTCGTACTCTCGAAAAACTACTTCCATAAAATTTAATTATTCTCTTAATAACGCCTGTATTATTAGGAAAAATTCTATAAAAGATCTTGGTGTACTACTCGATTCTAAATTATACTTTCACGATCATGTTCAATATATTTATAATCATTCAATAAGAATGCTTGGTTTAATAAGGTCTATAACCTATTCTTTTTCTACTCCTGAGTCACTATTAATTCTATACTTTACTTTGGTTCGCTCTAAACTTGAATATGCATCTGTAGCCTGGAATTCCATTACTTCAACCGATTCGGTTAAATTGGAAAATATTGAAAGAAAATTTATTTCCTTATGTGCTTTTCGATATATACCCAATTCCACTGACTTTAACTATGATATTACCTGTAAATATTTTAACTGTTGTAGCCTTTATGCTAGACTTCTAAATCTTGATTATCAATTTTTTTTGCAAAGTTATCAAGGGTGATATTGATTGTGAGTCTATCATAAACAATATCAGCCTTCGTATTCCTACAAAAGGTTTAAGATTTCAAAAAAATGTTTATAACCGAAATTCAAAATCACTTTCTCCAGTCTGTAGATGCATAAAATATGCCAATTTGCATGGGCACAATTTAGATCCTTTTAAGGTTTAGTTTTGTTTTGATTATTAGTTTTTACTGTTTGTACTCAATTGTATTCATGTATGTTTTTGTTATTTAAGATATTATTTATTTTTGTTTTGCAACTTTGTATCTTCTGTTTGTGTATTGTGCTGAACTATAATTGGCCTCTGGCTGTTGTTCAGCACACAAATATTAATAATAAATAAATTAATAAATAAATAAATTATTATTATTATTATTATTATTATTATTATTATTATCTCTGTACGTCGATTCGTTTACAGCAGATGTACGAATAATGCGGTTAGATTTTCAATTTAAACTCACAGATTTACGATGTGACATTAAATGAAAGCTAGATGTAAGGACTTGACAGATATTGAACTTTTCAAATCTTTGGAAAAAAATAAATATTTGAAGCTTCGTTCTTTCGCTTGCTCTGTTGAAGCCATGTTCGCTGTAACTTACGTTTGTGAAAAATTATTTTCAACAATGAAAATAGTAAAAATCAAATTTAGATCACGACTGACAGACAAATACCTTCGTGATCAACTACGATTGGCAGTAAGTGACATAATTCCTGATTTTGAAACTTTGTCGCAGAGACATTCTGAAGACAGTTAATTTTAGGTTGTGATAATGTGGCCTATGTTTTCTTGTTCATTTCTTTCTTCGTTAACTTCCTAAATATTAACTTCCCCTTCGGTTGTCCGCCTTCCTCCATAGGTGCTATGCACGTTGCAGCTTACACAGTGGCTCGGCGCACCGTGGCCTTTTCGCCACGGCTGGTGTAGAACATGGAAGTTACGATGAAGTGAAGAGAAACGACTAAAAACATTTGAAATGTGGATCTATAGAAAAATGGAGCGTACGACATGAACAGACAGAATATGAAAGAGATGTGCTAGAAAAAATGAATGTCGAGAGAATAATGCTGAAACTAATCGGGAAGAGAATGGGAATTGGTTGGGTAACTGGCTGAGAAGGGACTGTCTACTGGAGGATGCACTGGAAGGAATAGTTCGGTGCAGAAGAAATCAGATGATGGACAACGTGGTGCTACATGATTCGTATGCGGAG
The DNA here is from genome assembly GCF_040183065.1 of Periplaneta americana. Taxonomy (NCBI): domain Eukaryota; kingdom Metazoa; phylum Arthropoda; class Insecta; order Blattodea; family Blattidae; genus Periplaneta; species Periplaneta americana. Next base: position 138,711,489 of record NC_091127.1, read on the forward strand.
ACTGAGAGGAAGACAGAAAACAGGAAAGGTTCGAGAATGCTGAGGTTGCAGTGAAACACTTGCCCTTGGAGAGGAAGCTGTGAATGAATATGAATATGAATATTGTATTACACAAATGTGTGAATGTAATTGAGAAATATTTTTAAATGCTCATGAAGTACTCTCAGCGTTACAAAAATAAAAATCTGCCTGTGATGAAGCCCGCTGTTCTATATTTTGCTCATACAACAGAAAGGAAATGGTTCCGTTGAATGTACCAAACAGCTGTTATGTTATTCACGCTTTTATACATTGATTTCAATTGATTGTGTTTTAGACCATTTTTTAAACTGCAGCCAAACATCGGTTTGAACACTCAATTTAATTGTCATAAATGACAAAACAAAACCCCATTAATTATAACATCAAATATTGAAGCGAATGTGTTGATACTCGTTGTAGACAAAACTTCAATTCATCAAAGCGCACCTGGTGGTGACAATCGAAACTGTCGATGCATTACCCGCGTGTGACGATAATAAATTAATTGTATTTAAAGTGATTCTCATTTTTACAATTTTGTCGTTTAAAGTACAATTTGTATGCATGATCCAACTATGTACAAACGATATAGCTTTATTGAGAATTCCATAGCACACAGACGACTCAGAAATCAGGTTTACACTTAAAACACCCAGGTTCACATCTCGAAATTTCAACTGAAATATGTGGGGGACGCAGATTATGCTGGTACATGTTTCATAAGGGCACTTCAGTCTGCTCTGCTACCGTTCCACCATTTCTGTTTTATTCATAGTTATCCGTGAATGTGGGTGGAATATCTGTTAGCGCTATCGCTACCAATTACTGCCATCCTGACCTCCGACCCACGAGCTAATGTTAATATGTACCCGTAGAGACGTCAACGTACGTTAATAATAAAAGTCGGGCTTCATATGCTCATAAATTTTGGTCCAAGAAACTTTACAACATATATCATATCATATCATATATCATATATCATATCATATCATATCATATCATATCATATCATATCATATCATATCATATCATATCATATCATATCATATCATATCATATCATATCATATCATATCATATCATATATCATATCATATCATATATCATATCATATATCATATATATCATATCATATATCATATCATATCATATATCATATCATATCATATCATATCATATCATATCATATCATATCATATCATATCATATATCATATCATATATCATATCATATCATATATCATATCATATCATATCATATCATATATCATATCATATCATATCATATCATATCATATCATATCATATCATATCATATCATATCATATCATACCATACCATATCATAACATATGTCATATCATATCATATCATATCATATCATATCATATATCATATCATACCATATCTAACATATCACATACCATATCATTTCATATCTTATCATATATCATATCATATCAATAAAATAGTAATTTACAAATATTTTTCCATTGCCTAACTCTTTTATTTTATGTCCCCTCGGAGAAAAATCAAGAGAAGGGGTGCATTAAGTGAGTAAGCTATCGGAGCAATGGTTGTTGATACACAACTCGACACGCGACTAAGGAAGCAGAGTGGCAACATTTGCTAGAGTGCGTCACTTAAACGTACCACTTACGATCTATGTTTATTTTCACTACTGACATTTATCATTCTTGTTAGGCTATTATTATTATTATTATTATTATTATTATTATTATTATTACTACTACTACTACTACTACTACTACTACTACTACTACTACTACTACTACTACTACTGTTCCGTATTTGACCACTACTATTTTCTATCTACATTAATGACGTATGAAAGAACTTACAGTTTTGCCGATATTACTTCTAGCCTCAGCAACTAATATTTACCCTAGTACAAACCCTAGTAATAACGCCTTTCAATTATTGTGACGTTCTGTTACATGACCTAAGTTCTGAACTTCAGTCAAGTTGCAGCGAGTTCAGAATATGTGCGTCAGATACGTGTGCAACATCCGACGATATGATCACATATCACCGTCCTTCGTAAGTCTTTCGTGGCTCCGACTCAAAGAACGTAGAACTTTACATTCTTTATATTTCTGCAGTGCTCGGGAAAAGTGACATAAGTCAGTTTCCACAAACCTTTTTTAATAATTTATTGACAACTTACAATGCTTTATGTCGACTTGATTTTTTTCTGTATGAATTATTGTAATGGGAGAAATATTTACGTATTTTTTTCCAAGCGAGCAGATGTTCCGTAAGTTGTCAATAAATTATCAAAAAAGGTTTGTGGAAACTGACTTATGTCACTTTTCCCAAGAACTGCAGATTTAATCTTTCGAATTCTGCACACCTCAACACTAAATTACCTTTCGTCCCATTTCTCTTATCTATAATCTAACCATGACGTAAATACCAGATCACTTATCTGTGGGCACGCTAAGTATACCTCTTCATACGACATCTCGTTATTCATCGTCTCTTACAGTATCCACATCGCGATAATGGAATTCCTTGTCACAAAATGTTAGGGGCTGCAAGACAATAAACCTTTCTAAAAATAGCTTAAGGGATAACCTTTCAGCAATTCACTCTAATTATACTGACTTAAAGGGTCAGTGACAATGTGGTAACTTCTTTCTTTAGACATGCGTCTTTAAAGCCCTATGTTTTCAAAATTTTCTCATAAGAATCTCTTTCTATTTACTTACTTACAAATGGCTTTTAAGGAACCCGAAGGTTCATTGCCGCCCTCACATAAGCCCGCCATCGGTCCCTATCCTGTGCAAGAATAATCCAGTCTCTATCATCATACCCCACCTCCCTCAAATCCATTTTAATATTATCCTCCCATCTACGTCTCGGCCTCCCTAAAGGTCTTTTTCCCTCCGGTCTCCCAACTAACACTCTATATGCATTTCTGGATTCGCCCATACGTGCTACATGCCCTGCCCATCTCAAACGTCTGGATTTTAAGTTCCTAATTATGTTAGGTGAAGAATACAATGCGTGCAGTTCTTCGTTGTGTAACTTTCTCCATTCTCCTGTAACTTCAACCCGCTTAGTCCCAAATATTTTCCTAAGCACCTTATTCTCAAACTCCCCTTAACCTATGCTCCTCTCTCAGAGTGAGAGTCCAATTTTCACAACCATACAGAACAACCGGTAATATAACTGTTTTATAAATTCTAACTTTCAGATTTTTGGACAGCAGACTGGATGATAAGAGCTTCTTAACCGAATAATAACACGCATTTCCCATATTTATTCTGCGTTTAATTTCCTCCCGAGTGTCATTTATATTTGTTACTGTTGCTCCAAGATATTTGAATTTTTCCACCTCTTCGAAGGATAAATCTCCAATTTTTATAGTTCCATTTCGTACAATATTCTGGTCACGAGACATAATCATATACTTTGTCTTTTCAGGATTTACTTCTAAACCGATCGCTTTACTTGCTTCAAGTAAAATTTCCGTGTTTTCCGTAATCCTTTGTGTATTTTCTCCTAACATATTCACGTCATCTGCATAGACAAGAAGCTGATGTAACCCGTTCAATTCCAAACCCTGCCTGTTATCCTGAACTTTCCTAATGGCATATTCTAGAGCGAAGTTAAAAAGTAAAGGCGATAATGCACCTCCCTGCTTTAGCCCACAGTGAATTGGAAAAGCATCAGATAGAAACTGACCTATATGGCCTCTGCTGTATGTTTCACTGAGACACGTTTTAATTAATCGAACTAGTTTCTTGGGAATACCAAATTCAATAAGAATATCATATAATACTTCCCTCTTAACCGAGTCATATGCCTTTTTGAAATCTATGAATAACTGATGTACTGTACCCTTATACTCCCATTTTTTCTCAATTATCTGTCGAATACAAAAAATCTGATCAATAGTCGATCTATTACGCCGAAAACCGCACTGATGATCCCCAATAATTTCATCTACGTACGGAGTTAATCTTCTGAAAAGAATATTTGACAAAATTTTGTACGACGTCAACAAAAGTGATATTCCTCGAAAGTTACCACAGTTGGTCTCTTTCTATTATCTAAAATTATTTGAAATATATTAACATTCTATGTATTTTAGTTTAATTCTGCTACACAGTTTGTATTTCATTGTTTAGTTAATAGTTCATAGTAGTTTACTGTTTAATTCATAAGTAACTCTTGTATACACGTAACTTTTATCTAAATCAAATTGTTGTATTCTTTGTAAATTGTGAGTTCATTTATGTCTGTGTACTTCTTGCTAGTTGAGTCGAAGAGAAGGCCTTACTGCCTTAACTCTGCCAGCTAATAATAATAATAATAATAATAATAATAATAATAATAATAAAATTATTAGTGACTCTAAAGCTCGAAGTACCTTCCGTTCATTTATATTTGTTACTAAGTGTCTGTAAGTTGTAATACACGGTTGCACCTATAAATGATTTTATCTCCAAATGGACAGCTTTTATTTACCAACGTAATTGAATCTAGTGCTGTAAATGAAAAGAAATGCAACAATTAGCATCATGCTTTATGATCACAAATCTTTTCTGAATGACATAATATATAATTTACTATACGTGACAAGAAATATTCTCTTCACCTGGCTACGGCAGAGTGGTGGACTTTGCGACGTGAATATAAATGAGAGACTTATATTTTTTGTCGAAGTGCAGTTATGTTGGCGACGCTGCAGAGGAAGAATTGTTTAGTTTTAATTGTCGAAACGACTTTATGCCGTCGGCATGCCTATGTTAATATTAATGCACCAACTGCCGCGGTCTTCTCATTTGCATAGTCCCGGCCTCCTAGATGATAAATCTGCACTTGCGATTTTATAGCGCCATTTTATTAACTACCCAACTAATTATAACAGATTCTTTTAATTGCTGAAAATGCTAATTACAATCAAAATATTTTATTCCTCTTCTTGGAAGAATAAAAAAATAGGAAGTGTTAAAAAATCAAAAAGGATAAAATTATAATTAATGCGGCCCCTACTTAAGGGTAGAGATTGCGTTCGTCTGTCTTGAATCGGAGCTGAGTCATTAGTTATTGTTTGCTTTTGTCGCTGCCGTGAGTCACTTATGGCTCACAGAATGTCCCTACTATCAGAATCTAACAAGGCCCTTCTGCGATATTAGCTGAGGACTTCTCACCAAAAGGCCCAGGTTTAGAATACTGATAGATTTGTTTTTAGATTTGTGGCGAATAAAATGACACTGCTTCGCAAGGTTTACTACAATGCAGCACTAAGACCAAATCGTGTAGAATTCAAGTAGTATAGAAATGTGTTACTGATAGGTTATGTTTGTCGGGTCTCCCGTATTTTAGCCAAATTTTCTCCACAATAAAATCAGTGCGCAATAAATTTGGATCTCACGTAAATATTGTTAAGGAACCTATTGTTTTCGCCATTATTCTGTAATTTATTACAGTACTTATAATTACATATAGGCCTTCAATTATCTTGGCTTCCTTTACAGGAGAGACGTTCAGTTCATTCACTCTGTTTGCTGTATCAGATTCTAAATAATTCCACATCTATTTACCTAGTTCCTCGCTTCACACTTTTAGCATTCCACCACAACCGTGATACACGTTCACAGCATAACCTTGTTCTATCAATTCCATATCATCAAACATCTCTCTACTCTGCTTCCTTCACAATACACACAGCTCGTTCCTGGAATTCCTTGTCACAGGAAATCAGGAGCAGTCGGAGTCTAAAATCTTTTAAGTACATTCTACTTAGAAATGTTTTATTGAGCAGAACTACACTCTTGCGAAAGTTTCTAAATAGTCTTAAATGACCAAGTTGTTATTTTTTTCTCCTCCCTCTTCTTCTTTTTTATTTTTTTATTATCTTGATACATTACTTAATCATTTGTATTTGTATGTCATTTAGTACGACTTTGCTAATCAACATTTTATATCTTGTAACCCGCATGTATTCTCCTATTAGTATATTAACTATTCAAGTGAATTACTCGTCGTATTTATCTCGAGCATTTAAGGTCTTATAAATTGTGTGTTTGTGTTTGTGTGTGTGTATGTGAGTGTGTATATTCCCCTTATGTTATGTAACTGATTTTGATTATGTGTAATTTTCTACTTTATTTTATATATCATGTAAGCGATCTTGACTATTTGCAATTTTGTATTATGTAACTGATCTTGACTATTTGTAATATTCTACTATATTTTATGTAATTTCTAAGGTATTTTCTTTTGTGATGTTTTGTAATTTAATTTTGTATTTCATGTATATTATTGAAACGTGATTGAGTGGAAGAGAAGGCCTCATGGCCTTAACTCTGCCAGGCAAAATAAACCTACTACTACTACTACTACTACTACTACTACTACTACTACTACTACTACTACTACTACTACTACTACTACTACTACTACTACTACTACTACTACTACTACTACTACTACTACTACTACTACTACTACTAGTACTACTACTACTATTGCTGCTGCTGCTAAATTTTATCTTCCAATCTGTTTTGAGGTTTAGTATCCTATAATAGACTATTATATATTTACAAACTCTGTTGGTTTCATTATCTGATTACCGTACGTAATGCTCTGGGCAGTGCAAATAACGCAAACCAAACACAACAATGAATGCAACTCCACGAATGTTGGGTGATACGAACCAACCAGAATGGATAAGAAGTAATTACGTACCTCGATCTTACCTTTCTGTTCCCATTTCCATTTTTACAATTGAAGAGTGATCCCAAACTCGCTCAGTACATTTGCTATATTTATAATTTATACATTCATACGCCTATGATTTTTCGAAGCCTGTATCATTGTATTTTAAGCTAATTTTCTTCCAAACCAACGCCAATCCTTGTTTAAATGTGTTACTGTGCATGTCACTTGAAAACTTGTTATTTTTTTGCATGTTTTAACGCATATATAATCGAGGGAAAAGACCAGAATTATGCTCCATTATTAGATATTGTGTTAGAGAAAATTGTTTTCTACTGCAGTGCGTAAAGTTGTATTTTACCAACTGCTACCAGTGCCTGAAGTGAGTCTTTAAGACATTAGTGCCTAAAAAAGTTAAGTAATCACTTTAGACAATGCTATTCATTTTATGCTCTGCCAAAAAAATTTAATATTCAATGTACAAACTTCATTCAGTTAGAAGTTAATGCATTACCTCGATCTTGCATGATCTAAATATTACATGTAACACGAATAAGTAACGTATTTAACATTCAAATCTACATTTTAACCCTTATTATACTGAAGTTACATGTGGTACTCATTGTAACAAGATTTATCATCAACTGTTTCTAACCACTTTATTGATTACTAGCCGTACCCGTGCGCTCCGCTGCATCCGTTAGAAATAAATATAAAGTAATTACATAATTAAAATAGGACATTTGATCCAGGGAAAATTCGTGTTTGATAGAAGGATAAATCGTTTAATATGTTACTTAATTTAAATTACATCCAAATAATTAAAATGCGATCATTTTGGTCCAGAGACCACTCATAGGTGCAATGACAATAATTCCTTTAACATGTTTCTAATTTTTATTACATGCAACCATAGTTTAATGAACATTGACATCATTTAGATTTAATGTGTATACTTTATTTTACTTGTCATAGATTTCCATTGAATTATGGTAATAACTTTAACCCTTGTTTTCTACGTATTCAGTAAATGGCGTTAATTTAGCTTCCGATATTACTTCATACAAACACAGAAACATTCTCTGTAGGCTATCTCTCATAGCTTTCGATTGTTGCTGTCCAAGGCCCCTTATAGACGAAGTCGTTTGTTTTTTATTTCATTATACGGCCTTAGATGGCAGTTATTTTAATTTTATAACTTATTTATCTCATTAAATATCAGTCCTATCAAACTTTTTCAAGGAATAAACCTTATCGCAAATTATTTTTAAAGAAAAATTTGTTATGTAACATTTTTCATAAAAATCAATAATAAGCGAGATATTTCGATTTATTTAATTCAGGCCCCCTTATAACCCCCCTTTTAAATAATGTATTTTGAATATCATATAGCCTAAAATTTAAGTTACAACTAACATAAATTATATTCCAATTTTCATCGAAATCCGTTCATCCATTATCGCGGAAAAAGTAACAAACATACAGACAGACAGACAGACATACAAACAAAAATTAAAAAAAAGCGATTTTCGGTTTCAGGGTGGTTAATTATATATGTTAGGACCAATTATTTTTGGAAAATCGAAAATTACCAGAAAAATTTCTGCTACAGATTTATTATTAGTATAGATATGGCGGTTTAGACGGTCGTGAAATCTTGAACATGAATAAAACAGGCTGGTATTCCATGGATACGTACGTACGTCTTAATGGTTCTGAGTTTAGATGGCCATGATATTGTAATGCTATAACCTGTTGTAGGAAAAAAACACATTGTGTAACACAAACTTAAGTCAAAACTATACGAAATTGTCTCAAAAATAATTATTTTAGGGCTGAAATTCTAGAAAAACTCTTAATGCAAATATAAATGTAAAGTAAAAAAAAAATTATTCATCTAACAATTGTGGTCAGTATCCTGTAACTAACTTCTTATTTTAAAATAAAAGAAACAGAACTGAATTATCTTTAAAATTAGTCATTGTATTAGGGAAAAATTAATTTTAGCTTGTCGGTCAGCCACCTTTCTGAATATCTAACTTGCACCTTTAATTACATTTTAATGAATTGAGAATAAACTCCAAATTTTTAGGAAATTCAATGATTTTAATGATTTAAATAACAATTTCCTATGAGTTTTATCTAAGGAGAAAAAATTGAATACCACTGATTTTTCAGTACTAAAAACTGTATCTAACCCTCTTAAATTAAACTTAAACTAAATTATAATTAATAAATTATTTCATTTGGCAATGAACTTAAGAAAGAAGATAGATGAAAAAGGAAAGCGCCAAGTGACCATGATCATCTATAACATGGGTGTCCAAACGCATATAGAACCAGGATATATTGCACGTCAAGCATGCTCTGCTATAGTCAATATCTTTCCATACAAAATTAAAAAACGACCTTAAAGAATATGCGCTGCGGGTTGCTTACGCTAGGGGTTACCTCGTACGAGTTACAATTGGACATCTATGACCTACAAACACATTTTTGCTATGACTACTTCTGTGTATCGTAACTCATTACCAATCAAGTTGTAAAATATGCTAAGTTACACTAACAGGAGAGGACACGCTCTGTATATGTATTACCGAATGGAATAAGATTGTGTGAGATGAAAGTACAAGACGTACTGTTTAAAGTCATACCTGGTATAGGCGGCCAATGACACCTCGTTTTGAAAATATTGGCTATTGTTTGTGACATACTTCCGTTAGGTGCTCAATAGGGAAGCATTAGCCTATGTAACAGCGTAGCCCATATGGTTGGATGCTGAGCTGTTATCCAGGCAACCTGAGTTCGAATCTTAGCTGGTCCCATATTTTTTCTTTTAATAATGATTAATATTGTGATCACAGTTATCTATTTAGATACCTATATCATATTTTTCAATGTATTGAATGCTTCATCCTGTTTTAAACAAATTACTAATTAACTAAGGATAAACAATGAAATACTTCTCACTTAGGAAGGTAAGATGTGTCACTGGTGTCTGTTCTATTTCTGTAGCAGCTATTCTATTTCATTTTGTACCCAATTCATTATGATGTCATAAAAACACACAAAACAAATATATTTCCTGCACCATGGACAGCAAATGAAAGAAGGTTGTCCACAGTCACACACATTTTTCCGCACTTCTGCTGCGAAACAGATATCCTTCACATTCATAAACACTTCTCGTTCGTTTATCAATTTTGATGCATACCACGCATATTTCAACATGGCTTTGGATATAGGAACTGACAACTGAAAGTGAATTAAAATAATAATAATAATAATAATAATAATAATAATAATAATAATAATAATAATAATAACAATAATAATAATAATAATAAGAGTAATGACGGTAATAATAATAATAATAGTAATAATAATAATAATAATAATAGTAATAATATCAAGCTTTAAAAATGGGAAGGCATTAGGATTCAAACTCGGGTTGCCTGGATGACAACTCAGCATCCAACCAAATGAGCTACGCCGTTCCACAGTCTAATGCTTCCCCATTGGGCACCTAACGGAAGTATGTCACAAACAATAGCCAATATTTCCAAAACGAGGGGTCATTGGCCACCCATACCAGGTATAACTTTAAACAGTATCTCTTGTACTTTCATGTCACAAAATCTGATTTAATTCGGTGATATACAGAGCGTGTTCTCTCCTTGTAAATATGAGTAAATTTTATATTTAATGTAATTTATTTATTATTTTTCCGTCACTTTATGCAGGTTAAGATATAACGACAGGATGCTTTTCTTATAAAACTTTGTAGCGAACACGGTATTTGGAGCATTTTCCCTGTCGATATTTGACTGACGTGTCAAGTAACTTTAAAATATATTTGGACCTGACGAATGAGAAACTAGAACGCTATTTCACCTATCTCACCGCCATATTTAATTAAGGTCGTTGCGCTGTCTGATTGTGTGTTGTTTCATAATTATTTCAGCATTATCTCGTAAGCGAGGCGTTAGTGCAGCTTATGATAATTCTACGCCCCCATCCATTATCAGCGTCATCATCAATCTTAATTAGTGTCAGCGCGTTGCCATGCTTAGTTTTACACTATTTGTCCAGGAATGGCCTCGTCACGCAGTTAACAGCAGACGGCTGTTATCAATCGAGGGACTTCATTTGATTGACGATTGCTGAACGCTCTGTGGAGTAAAGGTAAACTAATAACATTTTGAGATTCTCCAGAATCTAAGGTAATACTAAGCATTTAAGTATGGCAACTTGCTTAGTAAGGAGTGATTTAGTTTAGATTTTTCCGTTGTTGAAGGAATATAATAAAATATAACTGCGAAATAAAAAGATTATTCCACCTTTCTTTCTCTCCCTTTTGTCTTCTTTTCACATTTACGCTTATCTCTGCTATCAACATTTCATATAAATTTAATTTTTTCTCCTATCTTCTTTCACTTCAAATTATTGTTATAATTTTAACATCAAAGACGCCAGAAAAATAGCCAGGTCCCCAAGTGGAAATTTTCGTCGCCACAAGGAACATAAAATGGCGCCAGAATGGCGATAAGTAGCCACATCTGGCAACTCTGCACTGAAGCAAGATTGTTTCTCAATTTATTATTATTATTATTATTATTATTATTATTATTATTATTATTATTATTATTATTATTATTATGAAATATAACTGCGAAATAAAAAGATTATTCCACCTTCCTTTCTTATAATATTATATAATTATGGATCCATTTAATTTGTAGTATATACTTCGAAGTTTTATATCAGTTTTCATTTATATCTTTTGTTTAAATATGTATTTTAATATTATTCTCGCTAACTTTTATATCATTTTGTTATTTATTAATTTACTTGATTCCATCCTTTCATTTTCAAATACAATTACTTTTAATCTCATTATGCTATATAGTTTAATCATTCATTTTATCCCGTCCATTCATTGTCATTATTGTCGTTGTATTATAAGCTTGCATATCTTTGTAATACTATTTTATATGATTCCATTCTTCGTTTATGATTCCATTATTTCATTTTGTAATAATCATTTTAATTAATTGCCAATAATTTAATTATTTCTATGTACATTTATTGTAAATTATTGCTAATGTTTTTGTTATATTGTTTGTGCTGAACTGTAATTGGCCTCTGGCTGTTGTACAGCAAATTAAATATAAGTAAATAAATAAATAAATTATTATTATTATTATTATGTTTTGCTCATATCACACAGGACAGCGTTTCTCAAACATTTTTGAAGTGGGGACCATTTTTTAAGTCAGAACAGTTCCGCGGACCACCTTACTCTTGTTCCCTTCGAAAGCAAATTTATAATTTTCGTAGCATATTTTAATACCAATAGGCCTATATTTATATTTTAAAATTGAATTGAGGTTCGGTACTTTGGTCCTCTGTTATGAATTCGGATGATCCCCGGCTGGGTTACAGGTGCGGCGCCAGATGTGCAGGGAAAAGATGTCGAGAAACACCACTTGCATAGTGCTTTAAATCCCTCTTTTGTTGCTGAGAGTAGAGTGGGAAGTCGATAGACGGGTAGGGTAATAAATTTCATAAAATGCAGTACTGGGAGAAAAAGTGAAATTTGTTTGCCATGTGTCATTTCCAAACTCTGAGATTTTAAGCTATAGTGCAATTCGTTTAAATTTTATTTTTTCTTCTGTCTTTTTTGAAGGACCACAAGGACAAATCTCGAGGACCAGAGGTGGTCCGCGGATCATAGTTTGAGAAACCCTGATATAGGAGATTCTGCATTATATATATATATATATATATATATATATATGATTTAAAAATGTCAAGCAATATTTCGGCGGTTCGCGCAATACCGGGCAGAACTCTAAGCACAACCCGCTGCCGTCATCCAGACTGTAGCGAGCTTGAAACACTTGGACACGTGCTTGGACAATGCCCTAAAGGCGAGCTGCTGATCAATGCTAGACATCATCGTGTACGACATGCTTTGGCGACATCGTTAAAATTTTTAAATTGGGAGATTCATGAGGAAGTACATTGTGTATCATCAGATGGTACTTTTAGACGGGCAGACATTGTTGCTATTAACGGACGCTTAAAACGGGCTCTTGTTCTTAACCCTACTATCCGTTTCGAAAGAAACCTAAATCAGGCCACCGAAGTTGATATTGAGAAGAAGTCTATATATAAACCTTGTCTGCCTTATCTTTCTCAAAAGCACAACGTCCCTCTTAAACAATGGTCTGTCATTGGTTTACTGTTTGGCAGTAGAGGTTCAATTACAAAATTCACATGGAATTATCTTAAGGAACTTCACATTCCTTTTGATTATGTAATGTCTATTCTTATAAGTATTATCAAGGATTCTCTTCAAATATTACATCATCATCTCTATTTCAATTAATCCACTTATATGTTCTTTAATGTATCACATCACATTATATTGTACATGTTTATTGTATTCAGGACCCTTGTGGTCACTCAAATTCTTTGAGCTGATGTCTATAATTTAGAAATATACTAGTGGCTTGTGCAGCAAATGCTGCAAACTAAGTTCATTAGACGTTCAAATAAACATTTTTCAGATTTATTTTCAATGAAAAATACCAGACATTCTGAAAGTTATTTGCTTCCATAATAATTGAATAGTTATATGATAGAAAATTTGTTATTAAATTGTGTAAATATTGTGTATTATCAATATGTGTGAATGTATCAGTTCTTAGATTAAGTTTATGTACTTTTGAACTATT